>NW_020897703.1:11224313-11299326 GCF_003984885.1 Neopelma chrysocephalum
TGAAGGAGGAAGAAAGGGAGAAAGAGAAGGAGGAGAAAGTGAAGGAGAAAGAGGAGGAAGAAGAAGCTGGTCTGGCCTTTGCAGCAGAGAAAGGACTGCCAAGTGCAGTTCCAGACTCACACTTGCTGTCGTTGCCTGTGGAGATCAAAATCACTGCCCCCACTCCAACGCCAGAGCAAGGCACAGAGATGAAGGACACCACACAACACCCTCCAGACCAGGCTGCTCCCACCATAAAGCACAAATTCAAGTTTTCATTTGATATGGGAAATGAACCACCCCAATTTGTAGCAGAAGCCCCAGCACACATTCATTGCCATGAAGGAGAGGACGTGATGTTGGAGTGTGCTGTGTCTGGGCATCCCCCACCAGCTGCAACCTGGTCCCTGAATGGCCAGAGCCTCTCTGCTAGTGAGAGGCTGAGGTTTGAAGAAGGCAAGAATGGCACGTACTGCTTACATATTCAAGGGGTCTCTGTCACAGATGCTGGGCAGTATTGTTTAGTGGCCACAAACGTGGCTGGAACAGCACAGAGTGCCTCTGAGCTGACAGTCCAGCCCAGTGCACCCCAGTTGCACAGCAAAGATGGAGGCACCGAGGAACAGCCTGCTGTGGACCACGTTGTGCACCCCCAAGGCCTCAGCATACTTGGGAAGGATGAAGAGGAACAGATCGTATGCCCCAAGGAGGAGGAAGCCCACCTACCCTGGTCCCTAAGGCTGTCTCCATCTCCTGGTGAGCAGTTGGAAGACTGTGAGAAAACTCCTCACTTCAGAGAAAGTGAGATGGAGGAAACAATAGTGCTGGATATTACAGAAGTTTATGCAAAGCAAGAAATGGGTTATACAGAAGAAAGTGTCAGGAATACAGATGGTATTTCTGAGGTGAGGCACCACAAGGGAAAAGCTGTCTCTGAGGAACACAGCTTTGGAATTGTTACCACTGAACTGCACCCTACCATATCCAGAGAAGGGCATGAACTGGTGGCCAAGGACTCAGGTCATTTTTCAGAGGAACTGGAGCCTGAAGGAGGCAACGTGATACCACATACAGATACTCTGTCCTGGGACATCTTGAAGTCACCATTTATGGAAGTGCAAGGGCAAACACATGTCTCTGAGCAGTCTGCTCTGGCAGGAGAGTGTAAGGATTCACCACTTATGGAAGTGCAAGGGCAAACACATGCCCCTGAGCAGTCTGCTCTGGCAAGGGAATGTGAGGATTCACAATTTTTCATTCCTATATCACCTGTGGTACAAGAGGGAAGTGATGTTTGCACGGAGGAGAGTGATGCCCCTGCCTGGGAGGCAATGACTCCTGATGTGCCTCTTGTAGAAGAGCCAAGTGTGCCCCACCTGCAGGACCACATTGCAAGCACACCCACAAAGGAGGTGTTTGGCTTTTATGACTCCTGTACAGAAGAGCAGCAGAAGGAACAGCACAAGGAACAAGAGAGATCAGTTGATACTGAACAGGACATTGAAGGTGATGATCATCTTTGTAAAGAAGAAACAATTCATGATGGTGATGCCACACACTGGGAAATGCACAATGATGATCAAATGTTGCAAGGAATGGAGTCTGATGCAGGCAGCTCTTCTTTGGATGTAATCGTCACTCCTCCTGGCATAGAAAACTCAGGTCAGGTTTTTGCTGAGGAAGCTGAGATTCACCTGGAAGAAGGGCATTTCAGAGAGCAGCTGTTGCCACCTGAGACTGATAAGACTGATATCATATTTGATCTGAAGAAGCTTGTGGAGCCTTTTGTAGCTGCAGAGACGGTGTACACAGAACAGGCAAAACCCCCCACAGCTGTTAAGAGCATGGAGGAAAGAGCAACTGGGCCGATCTCCTCTGTGCACCAACATGCTGCACTTGTGGAAGAAATGCCTCTGAGTGAGGAACTTCATCAGAGCTACAGGATGCAGCAGGAGGAGGTCGATGCCCAGGAAGAGGCACAGCGAAGAGAAACCAGTAGGGCTGATTTGCAAATCCCTAATGGGGACCTTGGCAGTGTCATGATATCTGCTGAAGAGGGGCCTCCTGCTGAAGAAATTCATGAGTCAGAGGTGAGTGTCTGTCGGGAGGACTCACTTGAGGAACAAATTCATGAATTTCTGGTGGAGTCCACAGCAGATTTTCAAAGAGAAGTTCAGGAAACACATGTGTGGGAGAGTGGGGAACAGATGGAGCCCACAGACTCCCAGAGTGATAGCTTCATCATGGACTTGAAAAAAGCTGCACATGAAAAGAAACCCCAGGCTGGGCATCAGGCTGAGGAAGACAGTGGTTCCAGGATAGACAAGGTCTTTGAGACAGGAATGAGCAGCTTCACCTGTGAGATAGAAAGCACAGATTCCTCTGAGGAGATGCTCAGGGACACACAACAGGAACCAAATGCAACCAAGGGCTTCTCTTTTGGGCAAGTCATACTTGGTTTAGTAATGGATGACCCTGTGGCACAGAAGGAGCAAAGGAAGGACTCCTGGGACAAGAACAGGACTGCCACTGAGGAAGCCTCTGAGAATAGCCTAGATGAAGAAGGACTGTGGGAGGATACTTCTGCAGGTCCAGAGCCCAGTGCTGTTCAAGTGTCAAAGTTGGAGCCTGATTTGTCTCTGGCCAATTATTTAAGAACTACTGGGATACATGAAATTCCAGATCTCAAAGGGACAGTTCAGAAGGAGCAGCAAGAAACTATCACTTCACTGGAAGTGGAGGAGGTTACCTTCAGCATGGTTTATGATTATTACAACAACCATCAGGAACTTGCCCGGCCCTTCTCCCCTGAGTCAGAAATGTCTATAGAGTTGGAGAGTGGGAGCAGAGAGGAGTCACCTGATTCAGACCGCTTTTACACACCTCCCTCCTCAGTGGAAATCTTTGAAACTGCTTCTTCAGCATCCTACCACACCCCGCTCAGCACACCCGAGCGCTACTCCACACCGTCTGAAGGCTCAGGGTACAGCACGCCCCCTGAGCGCTACTCCACACCATCTGAAGGCTCAGTGTACAGCCTGCCCCCTGAGCACTACTCCACACGATCCGAGGGTTCAAAATGCAACACACCCTCAGAGCGCTATTTCACACCCTTTGAGGGACCCTACTCTCCATCAGGGGACAGCACACCACCAGAGCGCTATCGGACACCCACTGGGGAGTATATGGATGCCCTGACCACTCTCCCTTTCTGTGAGAGGAGGCATCAGCCTCTAGACCAGCCCCAGGCTGACGTGTTTAGGACCCCCCGTGAGTCCCTGGAGCCATCAGGCAGGGAAATGCCACCTGCATTCCTCAAGGCATTGAGCAGGAGGAGATTGTGCGAGGGCAGCACACTGAGGTTTGTGGCTGAGGTGGTAGGTGTGCCCAAGCCAGAGGTGAAGTGGTATCATAATAAGTCTCTGTTGGAGCTGGATGAGAGAGTACAAATAGAGAAGGATGGGGACAAATATGTTCTGGAGATCACTAATATCCAGAAAGCCGATGGAGGACAGTATTTGTGCCATGCAGTGAACATTGTCGGGGAAGCTAAAAGTATTGCACAGGTGGAAGTTTTGCCTGAATATGGGCGGTCACTAGCACTGCCACCCCCTGTTACCCACGAGCATGTTATACACTTTGACCTGGACCAAAACACATCTTCAAGGTCACCTTCACCACAGGAAATCCTCCTGGAAGTGGAACTGGATGAAAATGAAGTGAAGGAGTTTGAGAAGCAGGTCAAAATCATAACCAGTCCTGAGTTTACCCCAGATAAGAAGAGCATAGTAGTTTCCCTGGATGTCCTTCCACTTGCCTTGTTAGAACAAGCTGCAGGCTTGGCTGCAGTGGAGAATGAGGATGTAAAAATTGATTTCCAAGTAACTGAAATGCCTCCACGCTTTGCCGTGCCCATTGCAGATATCAAGGTGACAGAAGGCTTGGAGGCAGTGTTTGAGTGTGTGGTAACAGGTACTCCTGTCCCAGTAGTTCAGTGGTTCAGAGGTGACACCTGTGTGACACCTGGCACACAGAAGTATGTTGTGAGTCAGAAGGAGGGACTTCACAGTCTGAAGATCAAAACTGTAGGTCCTTCTGATAGTGGCTGGTATAACTGTAAGGCAATGAATAGGCTGGGAGAAGCAACATGTAAAGGCTCCCTTGTGGTCATGGCTCAGGAGGTAACAAGTGCTAAGGTGAGCAGTGAGACAGTCATGGGCTGTGAACCACACAGGCCACAGAAGTGTGACTTGCTTTTGAGTAAGACTGTGAGCCCAGGTGACCAGTCAGAAATAGAGCTGGAGTTTGAGTTTGAGCCGCACAGAGATGACTCGGAAAAAGCAATCCAACTGCTTGCAGTGACTCAGCAAGAGCAGGAAGTGGAAGGGGAGAAGTGTGTTAACATTAGTTTTGATGTGTTTGCAGAGCCATCCCAAGAGGAACGGGTTGAGTTTAGGGCAGAGGACTCAGAGAGCTGCAGCTTTGAATTCCAGGTCACAGAAGCTCCTCCCAGATTTGTTAAGCTCATTTCTGACTACAGTACATTTGTGGGTGCTTCAGTACACTTCCAGTGTCTTGTGACTGGTTCCCCCCACCCAAGTGTCTGCTGGTACAAGGATGGGGTGTTGTTGGAAGGGGATAGGTACTGTTTGCAGGAAGAGCAGGATGGCTCTCTTAGCCTTACCATTGAAAACCTTATGCAAAGTGACAGTGGGCAGTACAAATGTGTAGCTACTAACAGGGCAGGAACTGCTGAGACTTGTGCTGTGTTAACATTATACTAAATTTCCATAATTTATTTCAAAGTCTCTTTTGAAATACTAAATGTTCTTATGATGTTGTTCACTGCAGGAAAAAGTGCAGCACTCATCTTTAGGGGCATTGTTTTTCATCTCTTTAGGGATGAAAACCACTCTGTGGGCATATTTCTGTCTCACTTAAACTTGCCTTCTTTGGGGAATTTAAGTGAGATTTAATCTGTGCATAAATTTTGTGCACATTTTCTGCACCGAGGTATATTTCAAGCTTCTTCTAAGTTCCTTACTCGTTCTTGTAAAGATATTTTAATTGACACTCATGTAAGCAGGACTAATTTTTTTGTATAATGTACATATACCTGTGTATCTGTAACGGTGCAACCACTCGTTTTATGTAGGCTAGAAATCACTGAAAATGTTGACACCACTTTTTTCTTGTAACCTAGAGGTATGGAATACTAACTTATGCTTGCTGTTTCGTTTGGGTATAGTTCTGAGAAAGAACTCCTTAAATTGGTATTTCCCCTTCTCACAATGTTGTCAGAACACGTGAGTTTCACTGATTCAAATCCTGTGTTTACAGTTTCTATCACTGCAAAATTCTTACATCCATGGGCCTCATTCTAACCGCTCATGGAATTAAATGCCTTTTTTACGTCAATGGAATTATGCTGTTGCAAAGAAAAGCAGCACAATGGGAAGAAAAATGAAAGTTTTGCATTTGTAGAGACTGGACAGGATTTTTTTCTCTATTACCAAGTAATAAACATGAAAACATATTTTGTACTGTATCTTTAGAAGTTAAAGGGAAAGGAGAGGGAAAATAATAATAAATCAGTGATGTTACTGTAAATTCATTAAAATAATTTTGATTGTCCCTGTATTCCAGTGTCATTCATAAAAAATACATAGTAGTAAAAAAGTAAGATATTTTTATCAGTATCTTGTTTCACATTAGAACTATATATTTACATATTCCTTTTTTTTTTTAATTAATACCAGTTAAGTGTCCTATGTGTCAAGATGACCAGAAATAAATGGAATACATTCAATTTTTATCTGTGGCATTTTCTCACCAGAAGAGACTTTTACATTCATGTTCTCCATGTGAATATATATTTTTGTATTTAAAGTAATGCTAATATTTAGGAGGAAGAGTCAGCAGTAGCTGACAATCAGAACTAAATCTCTCTTACATAAACTATCATAAATTGAGAAAATCTGTTAAAAGTATGAAAGTTATTAATTAATGTTTATTAGAAGTTAAATACCTCTCTAATGCATGTACCAGCTTTCCAGTAACCTCTAAGTCAAGGTGATATCTTGAGTTCAAGAATCCTAAACAAAAATTAATTTTACTTTTTTTAACCTGTTAATGAGGTTCTTCCAGTCATTTACAAATTTCTGTCAGTTACCTTGCAAACAGCTTTAAGTACCATGGTGATTTTAAGCATAAAAGAACTGTTCCTATATTATGTTCAGTTATGTTCCTACAATTTCTTATTTCTGAGTTTGATGTGTCCTCACACTGAGGTCAGCATGCCTCAAAAAACTGATAATCTTTTAAGACTATCCCATCACTCACCCGGGATAGTATATTTTGATCAAAAGATTCTCTTTGTGCCGATTGTGTTGCCCGATATAAATTTAATATACATATGTAAGGTTTATATGTTAAAAGGCAGAGATAATTGTGATTTCTCATAGGTAATGGTGGTAGGAAGAGAAACATGAGTGTCTGACCCAATGTTGTGCTGGGAAAGAATTACTCCACAACATGTCCTTGATCCATTCCTTGTGTAGATGTGTAGCACTGTCTGATTCATTAGACAGCAGAAGTCCTTAGGGAAGTTGGCAAGAATTGTCTGATGTTCTGTGTCAGCTGTGACATGAGGGGTCTTTTAGGCCCAAAGCCAAAGAGGTCAGAAGACCTTGGATTAGGCCCTATGCAATTGTGATGTGTGTTTATTTTGCATGTAAATCTGAAAACTTTTAGCAGAAACAGGCCCATAACTTGGTTCTGAAGCCATAAGCCAAACAGGTCCAAGTTTATATTCACATCTGAAACATATGGCCAAGCACCTTTATCTCTACCTGTGTAGTAGTGTTTGTGGTTTATGTAAGTTTAAAAGTCTTGGTTTAAGTTTCATACATTAGCCAGGAGCATGATCATATGTTTATGGAGAGACAAAGTCTCACCTAAGCTACAAATATTAAATGTGGAGTAATCCCAGGTTGGAATGAACTTACTCTGGGACAACTGATGTACCTTGACTATCTCTCCAAAATTTTGTGCTTTCATAGGAGTCAAAAAGCTCGCAATTTTCAGGTTTAATGTTGTCTTCATTTCTACAAATTAAGTATTTTAAAAAAGGGATGAATTATGTCTATTTGTCATCAATGTGCATTGAATGTTAACATGTATGGTTAATTTGTGAAATAAATATGTAAATGATTTAAGTCCATCACTTCTTGTACTTTATTCATTTCACACACCTATCTAAAATACAAAAAAGAATCTGTATAGTTTTTCTGTCATAAATATTCAGGAACACACAAAAGTGCATTAATTTTTTCCACACTCCCATTATAAAGCATTCTTGTGTATTACCATGGGTTTCATTCTGAAATTTATATTACATATTTTTATATTTTACTTATTGGGCCAAATTCTGCCACCCATTCTCAAATTCACTTGCACAATTTATTATTGTTTTAGCAAGGCTGGTAAGTAATACCGAAGGACTGATATAATCTTTTATTTTTTAACCTAAGCATCTCTTCTCTGCACTTAGTCATTGTATGCACTGTGCTATGTCATGTATATTCTGGCATTTGTGGCAAAACTAATAAGTTTTAGACTAATGAAAAAGAATTGGGTGTGACCTAGTCTGTTCCTTTTTGTTGGAGTGCAGCAAAAATTATTGTCTCAATAAGTTTTTAAATTTAACATACTCTAATTGAGAAACTTATCAAGGTTCCCTGTTAGAGTTCCTAGAGACATTTATCCACTCACAATTTTATTCCTTTTTTAAACTCTCATATCTTTCCATGTTGAATTCTGTGGACCTTAAATTAGCAAACTTGTAAGGACAACAGTATTTGATTTCCAAAGATTTTCTTTGCATCATGCTTTTCAGGGATTGCTTGTACCATTCCTGGAAGTCTGAGATTTCACTGATGCTTCTATTGTCAAGCATCTGCAGAGAATGGCATGTTCTTCACCTCTGCTTCCTCTCACTTTTAAACCATCATTAGAACTAGAGTGGTCCAACATATATATGTATAACTTCACAAGGGCAAGAAAAATTTTAAAGTGCTCTGTCCTTTTTTTCTCTCTTTTATTGTGGTTGTTTTAATATGCCAAATTGTGACAGGGAGAAGTTCATAAGCAGAGATTTAAATCAATGACATCATATCAACGCAGACTTGTGATTTTTGTTATAATGGTGCTGTAAACTTAAGGGTCTAATGACAAAACCAGGACAAAGCTGGTAAGAGAGAGGTAATCTCTTGGTGTATTAGACAAAAGATAGAGTTTAAAGAGATGCACTATGCACCAGAGTAAAAGTCAGCGTGCTGAAAAGATTGTAGGATTGTTGGTTGGTTTTTTGTTTTACGGGGTTTTTTTTCAATTCTTATTCTAACATTCTGCTTTTTTTCTTGGTGTTTTGAATTAAATCAAGGTCTTACACTGTTCTGTTCTACTTATTTGTATAGATGTACATACAAATATTGACACATACCACTTTTTGTATACCACATACCACTTTAATTATATCTGTGAAATGCATCAATGTTGCTTGATTGTTACTTGCACGGTGCACCCTGGGGGGGTATGCCTAACCCATACTGTGATGTCAGGTTTAAAAAGACATCCATGCTGATCCAGATAGGAAATTCCTAAGTAACCTGACAGCACAGCATGTCTTGCTGGTTTTGGCAGGTGTGTATTTGACAGCAAGGGGACCTCATGTTCATTGTTAGCTGTTCTACAGTATAGGGAAAGCCTCCAGCTATAAAAAAATAGTTTTCCTAACACTGCTTATTGTTATCTATGAGTGTTTTCATAAATATTCTAGTAAAATTGAACAATTTTTTTCCATACAGACATCGCTAGGTCTCTTATTGCCTCTTCTGAGGATGGAAGAAATGAAGGCTACAGCAGCGGCCTTCAGTTTCCTGAGAGAGAAAAAACACTTGAATTTGAGCCTGGAAAACCAGTTTATGTCAGCAAAGAAACAATGAAAATGGAGGAGGAGGGAAAAGCCCCTGTTTTCCTCAAACAGGTCTCGAATGTTGAAGTTTGGCAGGGAGATGTAGCTAGGCTCTCTGTTACTGTTACTGGCAGCCCCAAACCCAAAATCGAGTGGTTTTTCAACAGTCTGAAGCTAACCTCGTCTATGGACTGTAAGTTAGTGTTTGCTGGCAATGGCCATAGCCTCATCCTTCCATATGTGGGTGTGCAGGACGAGGGTAAGTACACGTGCGTGGCCAGCAATGAACACGGTGAGACCACATGCAGCACCCACCTCCATGTGCGGCAGCGGATACCGGGATTCCCTTGCTTTGCCAAGGAGCCCGACAGCGTGCAGTGTGCCCCGGGCTCCACTGCAATCTTTGAGTACACAGTGGCAGGGAAGCCAGGCCCAGATGTGCTGTGGTTCAAGGGGAGCGAGCAGCTCTTCTCTGATGTGCGTCGTTCCCTTGCTCACCACCCTGACGGTTCAGGCTCCCTGACAGTGTGGGACTGTATGGAGGAGGACACTGGGCTCTACACGTGCAGGGCAGTGAGTGCTCTGGGTGAGGCCACGTGCTCTGCTGAGCTCCTCGTGCTGCCCAAGGAGCATGCTGTGTGCAGGCAGAGCCCAGCCTTGCAGCATTCTGCAGTGGCAGAGGACCAAAGCCCCGTCTTCTATGAGGAGGCTGGTGAGCTTCCTGCTGTGGAAGGAGCACTCAGTCTTGAGGCCATGAGGAAGCCTCTGGCCCTCCTTCAGCTCCAGATGAGCCAGGCAGTGCATGTGTTGCCCAGGGAGGATGTCTTGCCTGGCCTGCCACTGACCTGTCTGGCTGTGCAGAGTGTTGAAGAGATGCTCACCCAAGTGGCCATGACACAAGAGAGTGG
Organism: Neopelma chrysocephalum; assembly: GCF_003984885.1. Taxonomy (NCBI): domain Eukaryota; kingdom Metazoa; phylum Chordata; class Aves; order Passeriformes; family Pipridae; genus Neopelma; species Neopelma chrysocephalum. The sequence continues at coordinate 11,234,175 of NW_020897703.1, forward strand.
TAGGCTTCTGGCAGAAGCACGGCAAACCCTCCCTGGTGGCCCACAGGGCGTGGTGCCTGCAGCAGCAACAGAGACACAACTTCCAGGCTGCCTTGGGACTGTAGCTGTACACATACCCTTGATCAAAGAGAAAGTCATCCCCAAGGCAGCAGAGCAACTGGCTGCTCTGAAGACAGAGGTTTCCCAAGTCCTTCTACAGGTATCAAGCACCACTGAGAGCTGTGCCTTAGAGGGTGACCAAATCCAGGTCCTCGAAGGCTTTCAGGCAACACAAGGTGAGCTGAAGGCTGAACCCAGATTTCCCTCTGAATTGGCCTTCACTGGGGGCCAAACTGTCCCTCTGGAGAACATTTCTTCCCTGGAAACAGTAGAGGAAGATTTTGCTGCAAGAATACATGAGGGGCAGGCTGTGAGATTTCCCTTGCTCCTGGAAGAAAATCAGTTCCTGGAGGAGGAACATGTTGATCTTTCCAGCCCACCTAAGCAGTGGAAAACAGCAGCGAGACAACCCCATGAAAAAATGCACTCTGACCAGCTCCAGCCCAGCCAAGTCCTCAACAAAGAGAGTCAGCTGACTGCTCTTGTTCCCAAGAGCTGCAACTTGGACATAAAGTCTCAAATTAAAAATGCACTAAAAACTACAGTGGTAAGTGAGAAAAACCTCTTGTTTTCAGAATGGTTGGCTGATAAAGAAAATGTTGAAGTACAGACAATAAACATCACCAAGGAGAATACACATACCTTGTGCACCTATGTTGTGACCACAGGACGATGCAGTCCCATAGAAATCCCAGTCTCCTTGGGAGACTTCAGCATTCAGACAGCTGACCAGAAAACAGTTTTGAAGGAAGCTTTTTATTCTCTTTGTGAAGATAAACATCTCTTGACAGATGAAAAATGCAAAACATTTCCATTCTATCCCAATCTACTTCTCACAGGAAAATCCTGTGATGAAACCTCTGAGCTGGAGCCCCAGCAGGCTGAGAGGACTATGGAGGCAGAAGTACCATTGCAGCAACCTTTGCCTACACAAGTAATCAACATTGTGACTGGGTGTGGTGAAATCAAGGACGTGGGTGTGGCTGTAGCCACTGCTGATGTAGCCTCTGAGGGTGTTCTCGCTCAGACACCCACAGAAATATTGAAAAGAAAAGAGAAAAGGGAAGAAATATGTGAGGAAGAGGGCAGAGAGGATCTGGAAACTAGAGCTGGGAAGTTACAGGCTGAGCTGGGCAAAGAGAGTTGTCCCATCATACACAGCAAACTGGTAGATACTGTTGTGGAGGAAGAGGAGAGTGTCAGGCTGGTGTCCGTCATAACAAATGTCAGTGAAGTGAACTGGTACTTTGAGGGTAAACTGGTATCTTCAGGCAACAAATTCAAGTGTTTGCAAGATCAGGACACATACACACTAGTAATAAACAAAGTGTGTGCAGAGATTCACCAAGGAGAGTACACCTGTGAGGCGCTGAATCAAGGTGGAAAAAGAGCAACAGCAGCAAAACTCACAGTTGTTAAAAGAGGTTGGATTATGGGGATAAAATACTGCCTTTTTAATGCACTGCTCTACTAATAAACCTGCCTTTCTATGTGTCTGTACTTTGGATACGGATACAATATTAATACCATCATGCCACTAATCAGAGGGTCCCCTTCTCTCTGGATTGATGGTCTCCTTTTACCACATTGCAAAGCCTCTCACTTCTATTACCCCAGTCTTTGGTCAGGAACTTTGTTGCTTCATTGCACAAGCATGGTCAGGACAAAGCTGAATCTGAACCACTTCTTCCATTGTTGCCTGGGAAGTGGACCTACTCTTCCCATTTTTCCCACTACTGCACCCTCTCTCACTCCTTAGAGTCATTGCACAGATTCACCACAATTTCTTATTCACACCATTATTTCTCACAAATCCAGGATGGTGTACTGTATGTCCTATTGCTACTGTGCATTGCTATTTCACTTTGTTTTTCCAGTATCATCACAGTGTTTCCTGATGTCATTAGACACCGTAAGACTGTCTGTCCACTGAGCCTAGTACTGCTTTCATTTCTTACAGATATTTTTTCTTTTACAGTCACTTTATGTGAATTGCAAATATGTCACCTTTTCCTTTTTTTTCAGTCAGTCACTTCACTGTTATTTTTCAAAATGTTAGCAGGCAGGGTTTTGAGTTAATCTCTGCTTCTGATTTCAGTTGCACCTATCCTGAGGAGAAGGCTCGAACCCCTGGAGGTGGCTGTAAATCATGTGGCCAAGTTTACCTGTGAGGTGGAGATGGCTCCCAATGTCAAGTTCCAGTGGTACAAAGCCGGACGAGAGATATATGATGGGGACAAATACTCCATTCGCACTTCCAACTACCTCTCCACGCTGGAGATCCCAAGGCCTCAAGTTGTTGACTGTGGAGAATATAGCTGTAAGGCTTCCAATCAGCATGGCAGTGTAAGCTCTACAGCTGTTTTAACAGTAACTGGTAAGTACAGACTTCCAAGCACTTCTTCTCCATAAAATATCTTGGTGTATTGTAGTGCTTTCACTGCTATACTTACACTTGTGGGGTTCTTGGTTGCTATTATAGTACATAATCCATGCCTAATATTGGCAGGCATAAGCACAGAGAAGGAATAACTTTTGAGAATGCTGCTTTCCGGTGCTTTCTGTACATAGAAAAGAGAATCAGTGTGAAAAGTTTCAGAAGGAAAGGGAAAAGGGAAAAGAGAGCAGGAGGAAAAAGACTGTCAACCGAATAAGATTGCTTTATGAATACATTCTTGAAAAAGGTTTATTTACCTTCCAGACGACAAGAAATAGACTTTTAAATCTGATTTCTTGGTGTAATAGTCACTGTGTGATTATCCTAGCACCCTATGTTTATCCTGCAGCTATACTTGCGACGCGGGTTATGCAGCTCTGCATGCCTGAACATCTTTGGGCTGTGGCCAAAGGGGAACTCTGTGATTGGGCAAATAGATCTTCTTAAGCAAACAAAAGAGGGTCTAAAGGGTTTCAGTTTGCAAACTTTTTATCTAATGAGAGCTATACAATTCTTTTTTTTTCTTTAAACAGACAAACAAAAAACCCAACAACAAAACAAAACAAAAAACAAACCCGTGTCTTTTGGGCATTTAGTGTATGACGATTTTTTTACTCTGACTTTTCTCTTTGTGGGAGGAGTCTTCATTTGGTCTTTGCTAAGTGCTATCTGCTAGAGACTAACACAAGATGCATGAACTGTGAAATGCGTGCAAACTGACCCGTCTCGAGAGAAGAGTATGCAAACATGTCAATCTTGGGCGAGGAATTTCTGGCTTTTGGTTTATTTTCCTTTAGTTCGTAAATTGCTCCAGAGATTCAAAATTCAAGCTCTGGAGCAATATATAGACCAAAGAAGTACCAACCAAAAGCCAAAATTTATCATCTTTAATGCCTCTTATCTCCTTCACTGCTGGTTTCTTTTGCTTAAGAGTGTCCAGTGACAAGCTGGCCTCTCTTGCTCTCTGTCGCTGGCAAATGTGGAGAAAGAGCATAGGCTCTGTTCCTCAACTCTGGATAACACCGAACCCCTTTGTTTTGCAGAAGCACTTCCACCAACGTTTCTTACCAGACCTGAATCTATCACTACTTTTGTGGGCAAAAGTGCCAAGTTCCTCTGTACTGTTTTGGGCACTCCGGTCATCGACGTCACCTGGCAGAAAGATGGCACGACAATTTCACCTTCAGACCACCATAAAATCTCCAAAATGGAAAATAAACATGTTTTAGAAATTTCCTTTCTCACCACCAGTGACAGAGGGGTTTACACATGCAAAGCTTCCAACAAGTTTGGGGCTGATATTTGCCAGGTTGAAATGGTCATTATAGACAAGCCCCACTTCATTAAAGTTTTGCAGTCAGTGCAGTCAGCAGTTAATAAAAAAATACGTCTTGAATGTCAGGTAGATGAAGACAGGAAAGTAACTGTAGGGTGGACAAAGGATGGAAACAAAATCCCTCCGGGCAAAGATTATAAGATTTACTTTGAAGACAAAATAGCCTCGCTTGAGATTCCTCTGGCTAAAGTCAAGGATTCAGGCCACTATGTGTGCACTGCCTCAAATGAGGCAGGAAGCAGCTCCTCTTCTGCCAGCGTCACAGTCAGAGGTAAGATAGTTCTAAGCTACCTTTACTTTTCCTCTTCTTGGGTTCCCCATTTCTTCTTTTTCAGGCAAAAGACTTCTTTGGGCTGAAATTACACCAAATTCTTCTCAGACCTGCTACACTGTCCATTCCCCTCTAACTCATTTCCCCTGTTGCCTTCCAGTGCACCAAGTGTTACTTCAATATTTTTTTCACCAGAGAAATCCAAGATTTGCTCCTGCATGCAGGGGAGAGATGAACAAAGAGGACAAGCAAAACCACAGGAGCTGCAGTTCAGCGAAGATTGTGCTGGTCTCTTGTAAAGTCATATTTTGTTCTTGTTCAAGGAACCAATCTTTCAAAGCCTTGTATTTCAACCTTCTTTCCTTTTTCCCTTTCCCTTTTCCATTTCTTTACCCTTCCCTTTTCCATTTTCTTCCCCTTTTTACCATCTCTTCCTCTCTCTTCCCTTTTCCCATTTTTAGAACCACCATCCTTTGTGAAGAAGGCCGATCCATCTTATTTACTGACCCCAGGTGACTCTGCACGCCTTCAATGCAAAATCAAAGGGTCTCCTGAAATCCAGGTTACTTGGTTCAAGAACAATAAGGAAATCCATGAAAGCAACACACACAGGATGTCCTTTGTCAATTCTGTGGCTGTGTTAGATATTTTGGACATGAAAGTTGATGACAGTGGGACCTACTCATGTGAAGTTGTAAATGAGGTTGGAAGTGACAGCTGCACCACTGAAGTGGTTGTCAAAGGTCTGTCCTTCTTGTTGCTGCCAGTCACTTTCTTGAGAAAAACCTTCCCTTCCTTTTTTTTTTTTTTTGGCAAGGTTGACTAATTCTTTCTTGCTGCTTTTGTAGAGCCTCCGTCTTTCATCCGAACACTTGAACCTGCAGAGGTAGTGAAGGGAACAAACACCGTTCTTCAGTGTGAGGTTGCTGGCACTGGACCATTTGAGATTAGCTGGTACAAAGACAAGAAACAGATTCGCAGTAGTAAAAAATACAGGTTGACCTCTCAGAAAGCTGTTATTTCTCTGGAGGTGTCCGCATTTAATAGTGCAGATGTTGGTGAATACGAGTGTGTGATAGCTAATGAAGTTGGAAAGTGCATGTGCAGTGCCACATACATCTTGAAAGGTCAGTAGGAGAGAGAAAACTCCGCTTACTTATGGGATTGGCAAAAACCTCTTATTTCTTAAAATGTCTTTTCTTTGGATTTGGGGGTGGCTGGGGAGAATGGGGAGAGAGAGTATCTTCTTCTCTTAAATTCTTTGTGTACCTTAACTCTTATCTGGCATCAAACCTGTGAATTTGAAGAACATTGAGATTAAAGGGCCATGCATTAGCTCCCAGCTGGAGAATGCCGCTCTTCTACTTGCTTGCTCTTTTGTTGAATTGCTCTGTGTATTGCACGTACTGTCTTACAAAATTGTCTTGAAGTAGCAGATTTCATGGGATGATGCAGCAGCAAATGAGTATTTTTTCTTCTCTCTCTTCTTTGAACTAGAACCACCGTCTTTTGTTAAGAAAATTGAAAATGTGACAGCTCTGGCTGGAGATAGTATTACATTACAGGCCGTGGTGAAAGGGTCAGAGCCTATTTCTGTAATGTGGATGAAGGGCAAAGACATTATTAAAGATGATAACAATGTGAGAGTGACATTTGATCATGGTCTAGCAACGCTGCAAATTACTGGTGTCCAGCTGAGCTCTGGTGGCAAATACACCTGCGTGGCTGAGAATGATGCAGGAAGTCAGTCCTGCTTTGGTGAACTAGCAGTGAAAGGTTAGTGGAGAAGGGCCGTGATCCCCACAGTTTCCCACCTGAGAGAAAGAGCAATTTCCTTTTGTCCTTAACACCAGTTGTTTAATTCTGTTGTAGAACCTGCCAAAATAATTGAAAAAGCTGAAGTGATCCAGGTTACAGCAGGGGAACCAGCTATTTTGGAGTACACTGTCACAGGCACTCCAGAGCTAAAAACCAAATGGTTCAAAGATGGAAGGTCACTACCTGCCAGCAAAAAATATAGGATCAGCTTCAAAAATAACATTGCCCAGCTCAAGTTTTATGCCACTGAAATGCAGGACAGTGGCGAATACACCTTTGAGATATCCAATGATGTGGGCATCAGCTCTTGTACTACCAGCTTCACTGTGCTAGGTTGGTACTGACCCTTTCCAAAGAGCCCTGTTGCTCTGCCCTGCACCACCCAACAGAGCCAGAAGCAGAAGAACATGCCTGTTTTGCTCATGTGTTTGTTTCTGTAATTTTTTTCACTCTCAACAGATCGCACTCTCCCTCCCTTCTTTACTAAACCACTGAAGAATATTGACAGCATCATTAACACCTCGTGCCGCCTAGACTGCAAAATTTCAGGTTCTCTTCCAATGACCGTCTCTTGGTTCAAGCAGGACACTGAGATCACTACAAGTGCCAAGTACACAGTACATTTTGCAGAAGGCTCAGCATCTTTGGAAATCAAACACCTAGATGCAAGTGATGCTGGGGTCTACATTTGCAGAGCCGCAAACTCTGCTGGTAGCAAAGAGAGCAGTAGTACACTCTTTGTAAAAGGTTTGGCAATTCATTTCACATTTCTTGGAATTTTGCTTTTCATGTGATAATACTTTTCTTTCCCAAACTGCAGGCCACGTCTTACTCTTGACAATTTTTTCCTTTCAATGCAATCTAGAGCCACCCAGCTTCACTGTAGAACCAGAGTCTCAAGATGTACTGCCTGCGTCAACAGTACATTTCAAAGGCATATTTAAAGGCACAACACCACTGACAGTGAAATGGTTTAAAGGTGATACTGAGCTCGTGACAGGAGGAGCCTGCTACATTATGACAGAAGCATTAGCAAGTTACTTGGAGCTTTATGCAGTCAAACCAGCAGACTCTGGAAAATACACCTGCAAAGTCTCCAACGTAGCTGGTTCAGTAACATGCAGTGCAAACTTATTTGTAAAAGGTTTGCATTCTTACTCTCTTTTAAAATTCTAGCTGCTGGATTGACCCAGTGGCACTCTTTCCTGCCTTCTTTGTCCTGAATGTTCTTCTTAAATCCACAGAACCTGCTGCCTTCAAGGAGAAGCTAGAGCCGACCCATCTGGTAAAGAAAGGTGGATATGTTGAGCTGACCTGTGAAGTCACTGGTACTCCTGAGATTAAAATCACATGGTTCAAGGATGATAGAGAGCTAAAAGAGAGTGAAAAATACAGGATGTCTTGTGCAAAATCTTTGGCAATACTCCATGTTTCAGAGGTTGATACTGAAGACAGTGGAGAATACATTTGTGAGGCCAAAAATGATGCTGGAAAAGATATTTGCAGTAGTGTTGTTACAGTCAAAGGTGTGTGTGACGTCCAGCCGCACAGTTTGTCTTTTTAAATTCAGTACAGTGTTAGAGGCTTCAGAAGTATGACTAACGGAATTGCACTCTCTTTTTGCACTGTAGAGTCACCCTATTTTAGCAAGGAGTTTCAGTCCATGGAAGTCTTGAAGGATTCTGATGTGGTTTTGGAGTGTGAGGTGCTTGGCACGCCTCCCTTTGAAGTGTTTTGGGTGAAAGATGATAAACCCGTGCGGAGCAGTAAGAAACACAGAATAAGCATTGAAAAATCTTTGATTAGTCTTCACGTTTTCAGGTTTGATGCTTCTGATGTTGGCGAGTATCAGTGTAGAGTAACAAATGATGTTGGGAGCTGCCTCTGCAGTTCAGAGGTCACACTGAAAGGTTAGTTCAAGGTGTAGAACACCACTAGAATGCTTTTAGCCCAATGTGGTATCTATGCCACAGTTATGCACCAAACTCATACTTACATAGCCACTTTCTTCCTGCCAGAGCCTCCACAGTTTTTGAAGAGGATAGAAAACATCAGTTCCCTTCGAGGGGGCACAGTTGTGTTTCAGGCTGCTATTAAAGGCTCCTTGCCCATCACTGTGTCCTGGTTGAAAGACAATGATGAAGTGATTGAAGACAGCAATATCAAAATGACCTTTTTGAACAATGTTGCCACTCTTCTGGTGAGATCTATTGAGCTGAAACATGATGGGAAATATTTCTGTCAGGCTAAAAATGAGGCAGGAATTCAGAGGTGTTCTGCTCTGCTGACTGTCAAAGGTTGGTCTTACCCTGAGGGCTTGCAGTGATCATAGATGGTTCCCTTGTGATTTTTACAGATGCCCTTAACATTCTATCTCCTTGTTTACAACAGAACCTGCTACAATTGTGGACAAGGCCGTGTCAATAGATGTGACTGAGGGAGACCCAGCAACCTTGCAGTGTAAATTTTCAGGAACAAAACCTATTACAGCCAGATGGTTCAAAGATGGCAAGGAACTGACATTAGGCCCAAAATATAAGATCAGTATTACAGATACTGTCTCAGTCCTAAAGGTGCTTCATACAGAAAAGAAGGATAGTGGAGAATACACTTTTGAGGTTCACAATGACGTTGGGAGCAGTAGCTGTTCTGCCAGCATTAACGTCCTAGGTGTGTATGGGCTTTCTCTTACCATTGTTTTTAGATTCAAAATCTTTTCTCCTGAGCTGATATCTGCCACAATCAAGGTTGAATTTCATACTTTGTGTTTTTACTCTGTCTTGGATAGATCTCATTATACCACCTAAATTCACAAAAAAACTCAAGAAAATGGACAGCATTAAGGGGTCTTTTGTCCACCTGGAGTGCATAGTGTCTGGTTCACATCCTATAAGTATCCAGTGGTACAAGGATGGCCAAGAAATAACAACAAGTGAAAAGCACAAATATTCTTTCCATGATAATACTGCATTTCTGGAAATAAATAAACTGGAAGGCACAGACACTGGCTCTTACACCTGTGAAGCAACAAATAAAGCAGGAAGCAACCAATGCAGCGGGTTCTTAACAGTCAAAGGTTTGAGTTCCTTCTTTGTCTTGTGTTAGGTCTCTCATTCATAATTTTGGATTTCTCTGTCTCAGCGTAATCCCCTTTCTTCCTTTTTGCATGTTATAGAACCGCCATATTTTGTGGAAAAACCCCAGTCTCAAGAGGTTGTGCCCAATGCTAGGGTTCAGTTCAAAGCACTGGTGAAAGGGTCTACTCCTCTGCAGATAAAGTGGTTTAAAGACAGCCAAGAGCTCCTGTCTGGAGCAAATCGATCTGTCTGGAAGGATGACACATCTAGTGTACTGGAGCTCTTCTCAGCTAGAGCGTCTGATTCTGGGAACTACACTTGTCAGATAAGCAATGATGTGGGGACTGCAACTTGCAAAGCAACTCTGTTTGTAAAAGGTGTGCAACCCAATCTCCTCATTTTTTTGGTTCTGATTTTTCTGTGCAATTTTGGTGGGAGGGGGAGGAAACCTTTTTATTTCTTTAAATTCTATATTTTATTCCCACCTTAAATATTAAAAGCCTCGACTTCTCTGTCCATCTTCTAGAGCCCCCCAGATTTATTCAGATGCCAACCTCTGTAGTAGCTTTGCGTGAAGGACAGTCCACCACTTTCGAGTGCCAGGTAGTAGGCACACCAGAGATCCACATTACATGGTACCTGGATGGGAATGAAGTGACTGACCAGGCTAAGTACGGCATCTCCTTCATAGATGGATTAGCCACTTTGAAAGTCACTCAAGCCAGAGTGGCAGATAGTGGGATTTATGTTTGCGAAGCCCACAATGATGCAGGTAGTGAAAGCTGCAGCGTTGAGCTGAAAGTAAAAGGTTAGTTTTGAACATCTTGTCATCTATGTCACATATCTGGGATGAGGAAGTAGGAGATACTTCTTCTCCCCTCAAAACTGTTTAAGGTTACCATCTACTAAAGGTTACTATCATTCTTCTTTATAGAGCCTCCAACCTTTGTTCGGGAGTTGAGTCCCACCAAGGTAGTGAAGGGCTCAGAGGCCACACTAGAGTGTGAGGTGACTGGTACTCCTCCATTTGAGGTGAAGTGGCTGAAGAACAATAAGGAGATGTTCAGCAGCAAGAAATATGCCATCTCCACCAAAGAATCAGTATTTACTCTTACTGTGACTAACTGTGATGTCTCAGATGTTGGTGAATATCAGTGTATTATATCAAATGAAGGTGGGAGCTGTTCTTGCAGCACAAGGCTCAGCTTGAAAGGTCAGTCCTCTAGGAAGCGTACCTCAAACATTATATCACCTAGCTAAACTGTAGTGACTAGGATTACATTATATGATCTCTCTTTCCCCTCTTCCCTTTCCATGACTTCTCTTCCAAACAAAACTCACACAACAGAACCACCGTCCTTCGTCAAGAAGCTGGAGAACGTCACTAGCATTTTGAAAGGTGATGCATTCTTTCAGTGCATTGTAGCAGGTGCTCAACCCTTATCTGTGTCATGGATAAAAGATGAGAAAATACTAGAAGACGATGAGCATCACCATATTACCTTTGAGAACAACGTGGCCACACTGAAGCTTGCTAATGTTGACCTCAGCCACAGAGGGAGATACACCTGTCAGGCCAAGAATGAATCTGGCTTGGAGAAGTGTTTTGCTTTGCTTTTTGTACAAGGTGTGTACAAGGTGTGACTTTGATGAGTATTTGAAAGTCAGTCCCCTATCTACATAGCTAACTGTCAGTTTTATACTCTTTATACCTCAGAGCCTGCACAGATCATAGAAAAGGCTAAATCGCTTAAAGTCACTGAAAGAGACCCCGTGACTTTGGAGTGTACTGTGGCTGGGACGCCAGAGCTCCGAATAAGATGGTACAAAGATGGCAAACAGCTCCTGCCCAGTAGATACTACACAATGACCTTTGAAAACAATGTGGCCAGTTTCAGGATTGAACCTGTATCAAAGGAGGATAGTGGTACATACAGTTTTAAGGTTGAAAATGACTTTGGAAGTAGCACCTGTGAAGCTGTTCTGACTGTGCTAGGTTTGTATTAACATATGGGAAATTTGCCAATACAAGGAGGAAATGAAAAAAATAATAATTTCTGTGCAAGCTAAGCGAGAAGTTAACCAATGTGTTTTTGCCATTTCTTGTGTTGGGCAGATCAATCAATTCCTCCTGTATTTATCAAAAAACTAACCAAAAAGGATACCGTTCTGGGATCTTCTATCCAAATGGAGTGCAAAGTCTCTGGGTCGCTCCCCATTATTGCAAAATGGTTTAAGGATGGAAAAGAGATAACTGACAGTGCAAAATATAGAAGTCTGTGCCACGAGAACACTATGTCACTTGAGATTGCTAATCTAGAGCTGGCAGACAGTGCAAATTACACGTGCAGTGTCTCTAACATTGCTGGAAACGATTCTTGCAGTGCTGTCCTGACTGTGAAAGGTTTGAAACTCTTTTAATACTTCTTATTTGTGATAGATGCTGGAAAAATACCTTAAACCTTGTCCCAACATAACACTCTTATATATCTCAATGTTAATACTAAAAACTTGGTCTCCATGCTTGCCTCCCTAATTTTCTTCATTCTTAGGCATTTCTGATGTAACCGAGTATTTCTTTTTCTTAAAAACTCCAGAGCCACCAAGCTTCTTAGTAAAACCTGAAAGCCAACAAGCCATCCCAGATTCCACAGTGGAGTTTAAGGCCACACTAAAAGGAACACCACCCTTTACAGTAAAGTGGTTCAAAGAAGATTTAGAACTTGTATCTGGTCCAACTTGTTTCATTGGGATTGAAGGTTCAACTGGGTTCTTAACCCTCTATTCAGTGGATACTTCTAGGAGTGGACACTACACTTGCCACGTTTCAAATGACGTTGGCAGTGACTCTTGCACTACAACATTGATGGTAACAGGTGTGCACTCTTTCTTGATGTGTTGCAGTCTTTTTGTCTCTTTCTTCTCTTTCCTTTTTGCCAAACCCACTCCAGTGATCTTTGATACACTGCCAGGTGAATTCCCTTTCTTGTGCTTGCACCCCATGTTTTTTTGGCTCTTTTTCCTCATATTTTCTTTCCAGTATTAATTCAGACCTTCCTGACCCCACTTTTTTGGTTTTTTTAGAACCACCCAAGTTTGCTAAGAAGCTAGAGGCAGCAAAAGTAGTCAAGCAGGGTGACTCAGCCCGGCTTGAGTGCAAAGTAAGTGGATCTCCAGAGATGAAAGTAGTGTGGTTCAGAAATGACCATGAAATTGTTGCCAGCGAAAAATTCCGGATGTCTTTCATTGACTCTGTGGCCGTGCTTGAAATGAATCATCTCAGTACTGATGAGAGCGGTGACTACATCTGTGAAGCTCACAACCCTGCCGGCAAGGCCAGCTGTAGCACCAAAGTCACAGTGAAAGGTTAGCTGTTCTCTTGTTCTCTGACTGCATCCTATTTTTCCCCCAGTGGTTGAACCCCTTGGAAATCCACAGGAACATGAGTTTAATTTCTTATTTCAGGACTGCCCTTTTCTTCATGTTTCTTGATGCCCCTCATCCTCCTTGCCAGTGCCCAAACAAGAACGATGTTCTTAATGCAGAAGAGTTCTAAGCTAGTTGTTCCCCAGTTCTAAATTTTGAATGTCCAAGACAGATCATAGTGGGGATTTCTATATAAAAGAGCTGAAATATGAAGAAAAAGAACAGATATAAACTGACTAGTGTCAGTTTTACACTGTGTATGGGAGATTACTACCAGATTAATGAGACCTGTACCCTCTCTGCCAAGGGTCACCCTTCTGTTTACCTTTTATACAGAGGAGCTAAGGGCTCTGAATGCTCACCTGTGGGCAAGTTAATTTCATAATGTGCCCAGAAAATGAGGGAAGCCCTTGCCCCTTCTGAAGATATTCTCAGCAGTTTCATTGTTTAGAAGCAGGTATCAGTAAACTGTTTGTTGGCCAAATAGCTCTAGACTCCTTTCTAAAAATGTTCCTCTCTTCCCTTGTTAGAACCTCCTGTCTTTAGCAGGAAACCCTCTCCAGTAGACATTGTCAAAGGATCTGAGGTTAGCCTGGAATGTGAGATTTCAGGAACACCTCCATTTGACGTTGCCTGGTACAAAGACAGGAGACAAATCCGCAGTAGTAAGAAGTACAAGGTTACAGCCAAAAACTACCAGACAAGTGTTCGCATTCTTAATGTTGAAGCTGCAGATGTTGGTGAATATCAGTGCAAAGCACAGAACGATGTAGGAAGTGACACTTGTTTTTGCGCCGTGAAACTGAAAGGTAAAGTATTGATACACATGCCTATTGCAGTGCTCCCAAGGGTGCTGCATTGCTCTTCTTTAAGAAAACACTGTGAGTATTTACTGTAACTGCATATTTCTTCTTCAGAACCACCAAAATTCTTGACTAAAATAAACAGCGTGACTGTTGTGGTTGGTGAACCAGTAGAGTTACAAGCAAGAGTGGAGGGCTCCCAGCCAATTGCTGTGCAGTGGCTTAAAGACAAGGAGGAAATTATTAGAGAAAGTGAAAACACAAAGATCACATTTATGGAAAATATTGCAACTTTACAATTTGTGCACACGGAGACAAACAATGCTGGAAAATACACCTGTCAGATCAGAAATGATGCTGGAAGTCGCGAGTGTATGGCTACCTTAACTATTCTAGGTTGGTAAAAAGCACAAATTCATTAAAGTGGTTTTTTTTAAAGTTAGAAACTTGGCTATTTAGTGTCAGCTGTATACTCTGCTTATGCCCCTGAGTTCAAAACAATCAAAACAGAGAATCATTCTCTGCCCAACAAGCAGCAGTCAGGTTCCATATTTCCAGTTTTCAGGGATAGGGGTAAAAGGAACCGCTCATGCCTGGTGGGAGAGGGACAGGCAGTTGCATTTTTCTCTTAGGAGATTAAAATGTTTGTACTTAATTTTTTAGAGCATCTGAAATTTCCAGTTTGGGGTAGAAGAAAGGATGGAAAAAAACAGCTGAAAAAATTCCACTCTAACAAACTGAAATTTCCTTAGCATCAAATGTGTAAACTCCATCTTATACTGCTATAATGCTTATAGTTAGTACTAATCAAATCCTGTTTTCACCATATACATTACCCATCTCTCCTTCCAGAGCCTGCAGTCATTGTAGAGAAAGCAGAGCCAATGAGAGTTACTGTAGGAGATGCCTGTACTTTGGAGTGCAAAGTGGCAGGCACACCACAGCTTTCCACTGGGTGGTTCAAGGATGGCAAAGAGCTGACCAGCAGCCAAAAATACAAAATTACTTTCCTCAATAATGTATCTACACTTAAAATTATGAATGCAGAAAAGGAAGATGGTGGACTGTACACTTTTGCAGTGCAAAACGACGTGGGGAAAAGCAGTTGCACAGCATCAGTTGATGTTTTAGGTTGGTTGGCTATCTTGTCTTCTATCTTTTACAAAAGCTTTTGTTTGGTCATGTTCTCTATCCTTTCTTCCATTCCTTTTCTCATTTTCTCTCTAACCTTGGATTTATTATGTTTTCTTATGCAGATCGAATCATTCCTCCTTCTTTCACAAGAAAACTAAAGGACACCCCCTGTGTTCTGAGTTCATCAGCACTGCTGGAATGTAAAGTGTCAGGTTCACCTCCTATTTCTGTTGCCTGGTTTCAAAATGGACTTAAGTTAGTCAATGGCGAAAAACATCAAATCTCCTTTTCAGATAACCTATGTATTTTAGAAGTTAATTCACTGAGCAACTCAGATACTGGAACTTACACCTGCAAAGCTACCAACGTAGCTGGTTCAGATGAATGCAGTGCTGTATTGACCGTACAAGGTCAGTATATGATGGTCAGGAAGCTCTCTGAGCTGTTCTTTTCTCTTTCCCTTTTGAAATTGCCTGCAGTCTCTTGTAAATATTCTTGGGGAAAATTATTGACTGAAAAATAAAGATTTTGCTCTTTGTCTTCAGTAGTGTGTGGAAATGCCAGAGTTATGCTGCAGCAACCTGTCTCATCTCTCTTTTTCTCTTGTGTGTTTAGAGCCACCATCTTTTGAGAGGACACCAGAGCCTCTGGATGTGTTGCCAGGCACAAGCATCACTTTCACATGTGTTGTCAGAGGAACCCCTCCTTTTAAGGTCAACTGGTTTAGAGGGGCCAATGAGCTTGTGCCAGGGGACAAATGCAATATCTACTTGGAGGAGTCCGTTGTGGAGCTTGAGTTATTTGATGTAACTCCTTCACAAAGTGGAGAGTATACTTGTCTAGTGACTAATGATGCTGGCAGGGCAAATTGTACAACACACCTTACAGTAAAAGGTTTGTAAAGATAGATCTCTCTATTTACCTTAAAATATTGTTTCCTTCTCTCCATTTGGCATGTTGTGTTCAACATTTGTGACTTCTTACCTTTCATTAGAGCCAGCTGTCTTTGTGAAGAAACTGAGTGATCAGTTTGTGGAACCTGGCAAGCCCATCATCCTGGAGGGCACTTACACAGGCAGCCTCCCCATCTCTGTGACATGGAAGAAGAATGGCCACACCATCACACAATCTCAGAAGTGTAGCATCACCACCACAGAGAAATCCTGCATCCTGGAAATACTTGACAGCACCAAAGAAGATTCAGGAGAATACACTTGCCATGTTGAAAATGAGGCGGGAAGAGATGTTTGTGAGGCTGTAGTCTCTACCCTAGGTGTGTGCTCCTTTTGCTTCTTTTTCTTGCCTTTTTTTCAAGTGTATGCTTTCCAAGACCTGACACTACAATGACCCTATCTAATTGCTTTTCTTTTTTAGAACCTCCCTATTTTGTTACACACTTGGAACCTCTTGAGGTGTCAGTTGGGGATTATACAACATTGCAATGTTGCGTTGCTGGAACACCAGAAATTACTGTGTCTTGGTACAAAGGTGACACAAAACTGAGGTCTACTCCTGAGTACAAAGTGTTCTTTAAAGACAATGTTGCTACACTTATTTTCAACAAAGTGGTTAGCAATGACACTGGAGAATATATCTGCAAGGCAGAAAACAGCGTAGGAACTGCATCTACAAAGGCTCTCTTAACAGTTCAAGGTGATGATTTTATATTAGCTTGATAAAATTCTTTTTCTCTCACAAAACTATAAAAAAATTGCTTACTGGGGATTATTTATCCTTTACTTGCTTTCTTCTAGAGCGCAAACGACCACCTTCCTTTGCAAGAAAGTTAAAGGACATCGAGCACCCTGCTGGTTTACCCCTTAAATTTATGTGTCGGCTCAATGGCTCAGAACCCATTACTGTTACTTGGCACAAAGATGGGGTGCCACTGAGTGGTGACCACAATGTGCACACATCCTTTGTAGATAACGTTGCAGTGCTGCAACTGGTGCGAACCGAGATGAATCATACTGGGCAGTACTCCTGCACAGCCACCAATTCTGTGGGCACTGCCACCACAAGTGCTAGGCTCACAGTGGCAGGTGTGTTGGCTTACAAAATTTTTGCCTGGATCACAGGCTCCTCTCTCTCATTTCATGCGTGCAATGGTATCTGTGTGTTGGATTAACTTTTTTGTGAGGTGTATTACATGGTTTTCTTGTGCTTCTAGAACCCAAGCAAGCACCTGTCTTTGACACCAAACCAGAATCTATTGATGTGCCTTTTGGAGAAAGTGCTGACTTTGAATGTCATGTTACGGGTGCCCAGCCAATACACATAACCTGGTCCAAAGACGGTCGGGAGATTCGAACTGGAGGAAACTTCAATATTACATTTATAAACAACACAGCTCACCTTCGAGTGCTCAGAGTGGGTAAAGGAGACTCTGGCCAATATACTTGCCAAGCTAGTAATGAAGCTGGGAAAGACTTTTGCTCAGCCCAACTCAGTGTCAAAGGTATTAAGACTAAATCACCTTTGTGTGTTTTCTTTTTCTTGGGTAAAGAGACTTTTTCGTCTCATCTTCTACCATTTCTAGTTCAGAAATATATAGAAAGTAGCTTTCCAGACAGCAGACATAAACCATGAAGTGACCTTCTCCCATAGTAATATGTAACATTTTGTGCCTGTGAAATCTCTCTCTTTGTGAACCTGTTTGTAGGGAGAATTGCACTCACGCTGCTTTTAACTTTAGTCTCTGTGGTATTCAGTCATAGTAATTACTATATGGAACACAGTGATAAGTAAATACAGTATCTTGCCGTTGTTTGCCAGCGAACTCTTTTGACTTTGCTAAAGATTTCAATTTTGAATTGTTGATTTAATCTAGACTATGCATCACTTAATTTCTTCATGCAGAAGTATACTTTAAATATGTTTAAGCGAGTGAAACTATCCCTACCGTGTTTCTGTTGCTCCTGGGGATGAAAGAATTGTCAAATCTTTCATGCTGGCCTGGGAACCTGTTATCCCTCAAAGGTAACAGCAAAATTTCCCTTGGATGGAGCAACCGTCCTTTGTATGTTTTCTATATCTTCATCTGTCTGATGCAGCAGGGTCCAAAGTTGGCAGAACATAGTTTTAGTTGTTGTCTTTGCTTTCTTTTTTCCATCTTCTGTCTTTCCTTGAGAGGAAATTCTGGTGGGGATGCAGCCAGCTACTGTAGCAATCTTACTTTGTTGTTCCACAGTACTCTTGTGCCTCCCAGAACTTTCGCTCAGCACTGTAGATTTCACATGGCAAACAGGTATCCTGTCATTCTCTACATATTTATTCTGTTCTGCAGAACCTCCCAAGTTCATCAAGAAGCCTGAAGCTTTGCGGTTCGTGAAGCAGGGGGACACAGTTCAACTTGAATGTAAAATCAGTGGCACACCAGAGATCAGAATCGTGTGGTATAAAAATGATCAGGCACTCCAGGCGAGCGACAGGCTCCACATGTCCTTTGTAGACTCTGTGGCGATGCTAACCATCCTGGGTGCCAACACTGAAGATGCTGGGGATTACATATGTGAAGCCCATAACTCTGCCGGCACAGCCAGCTGCAGCACTTCAGTCACAGTGAAAGGTTAGCAGCGTGGCTTCCCACACAGCCAGAATCCCTGGCTGCCAGTCCCTGCTCCCAGCTGCACGTCCCTCAGACAGGGAGCTGCTGCTGCAGAAGTTGGTGGCTTCTGGGACAGTGTCTCTCCATCTGGTCTCACATTGAAATGCTGCTGAGTTTATGCAGCAGAGATCAGGCAGGAAATTGTGGTGGGTGTTGAGCACTGTGCAGCTGTTCCCTTGTCTCTTCATTTAAGTCAATTGAAAGCTGAACAAGGCAAGGTTTTCAAATCACAAGGACTAGATAGAACACCAGCCACAGTGAGGGAGCTGGAAATACTTTTCAGCCATCCCTCTGCCTCCTCTTTATACACAGTGATCCTGACAGGAATAAAATTTAAGACGGAAGAGGAGGCTGTGTAACTGAGTCTCACTGATTGTAGCTTTCATGACTAGAAAGAGTGGGGAGGAAAGCTGGAATGTGATCCTGGAGAGCAGGGAGAGTGGCTTTTGGGGAGGGACACTAAGCACTGACTCCAAACAGGTGCAGAAGTGTCACATTTTCTGCTCTTTGGACTGCTGGGATTTTTTAGAGGTCAGGTCACATATTTAAAAGTTAAATATGTGTTTACAAGAATAAATGTAGGCTCCCTTCCTGAATATGTTGCCTCCTGCTACTCTCCAGAAACCCACCCAGAGAAGCAGGCTCACATGTTATGCTGTGATTCTTTTTTTATAGAACCACCTGTTTTTAGCAAAGTGCCAAGCCCTGTGGAGACTCTTAAAGGCTCAGATGTTATCCTCCAGTGCGAGATAGCAGGGACCCCACCCTTTGAGGTGGCTTGGTTCAAGGACCGAAGGCAGGTCAGGAGCAGCAAGAAATTCAAGGTGACAGCAAAACACTCCGTTGCCAGTCTTCATATTCTTAATCTGGAATCTCAAGATACTGGAGAATATCAATGCAAGGCTATGAATGAGGTGGGAAGCGACACTTGCACTTGCCCAGTGAAATTCAAAGGTTTGTATGCTAGAGGATCAGCAACATCACTGCCCACTTTTCTTGATTTTCTTGCTGTCTCTCTTTCAAGCAAGCATGTATGATTAACTGTCCTCTACCTCCTTGTTTTTGCCATCAGAACCCCCACGGTTTGCCAAGAAGCTGAGTGACACTGCAATCTTCATCGGGGAGCCAACAGCTCTGCAGGCAGTGGTGGAAGGATCCCCACCAATTTCTGTTGTCTGGCTCAAGGATAAGGGTGAAGTTATTAGGGAGAGTGAAAATGTTCAAATGTGGTTTATGGACAACATAGCAACTCTTGAGATAGCCAGTGCAGAGGGAGCAGATGTTGGGAAGTACATCTGTCAGATCAAAAATGATGCTGGCATGCGGGAGTGCTCTGCCTTTTTACAAGTCCTAGGTGGGTATAGCCTACTTCACAGCTACTATATCTTACAGCTTGCAAAATTGCCTTTGTTCTCTGCTTATGTCCTCTGCTCACTAGTTGGAGGGTAGATTTCTTGGTGACACACAGTTCTTCCTATTTCAGAACCAGCAGTCATCTTAGAGAAGACTGAGCCAATCACAGTAATGGCCGGTAATCCTTTTACCCTGGAGTGCAAAGTAGGAGGAACACCTGAACTTATCACCAAGTGGTACAAAGATGGCAGAGAACTAAGGAGTGACCGCAAATACCAAATTACCTTTTTCAACAATATATCCACTTTGAAAGTCTTTTCTGCAGACAGGGGAGACAGGGGCTTATATACTTTTGAGGTGCACAATGAAGTGGGGGACAGCAGCTGCACTTCTTCAGTTGATGTTTCAGGTCAGCTCTATGTCTTTGTTGTTCGCATTTGTCTTTAAAAGAAGCTTTTATTTTTCCCCCTTTTCTTTCCACTGAAAAAAAAGCCAAAACCAACCTTTCTCTTCCTGTACTTCTTCCCTGTCCTACTTAGATCGTCTTGTTCCTCCTTCATTCTCAAGAAAATTAAAGGAAACAAATGGGGTGCTGGGATCCTCAGTGCTGCTGGAGTGCAAAGTGTCTGGCACATCCCCCATATCTGTGTCCTGGTTTCAAGATGGGAATGAGATTGTTAGTGGAGAAAAATATGAAATCTCATTCTTGGATGATGTTTGTGCTTTGAAGCTGAATGCTCTGGCTGTCACAGATACGGGGACATATACCTGTGTGGCAGCCAATGTGGCTGGATCTGATGAATGCAGTGCCTTCTTGACTGTACAAGGTCAGTGTAAGGATACTACAGTACTTTCACCAAAATTCTTCTTCCCTCTTCTCTTTCTTCCCTCTGCTTTCCCATGGTTTCTTTTTCATGTTTGTTTTTTGGGGGATTTTTCCTGTGGGGTTTTTTTCTTGACTCAAACCTGTTCCAGTTTTCCTCCCAACAGAAACTCTCCTATTAACATCTTTTTCCCTCTTTCACTTCTTTGCGTGATCTTTAGAACCACCTTCTTTTGTGAAGATACCTGATCCCCAGGAAGTTTTGCCTGGATCAAGTGTAACATTTACCAGCTACATCAAGGGTAGTGCTCCCTTCAAAGTGACCTGGTTTCGAGGCATCAGGGAGCTGGTGCCGGACAGCAACTGCTCCATCTCTTTCAATGAGTCTATGGCACAGCTGCAGCTGTACAACGTGGAGCCAGGCCACAGCGGGGACTATGCCTGTGTGGTCACAAATGATGCTGGCAGTGCCTCATGTACAACCCAGCTCTTTGTTAAAGGTGTGTTTGAGTGTGTGCATGAATGCACAGTTATCTTCATTCACGGTCTGCCTACATCTCTTCCACTTCTGTCCCTCTCACTATTGATTTATACCTCCTCACAGAGCCTGCAGTCTTTGTGAAGAAATTAAGTGATTTCAGTGTGGAGCAGGGGAAGTCCATTGTGCTGGAAAGCAGCTACATAGGCACCCCTCCCATCTCTGTCACCTGGAAAAGAAATGGCATGCCCATTGTGCAGTCTCCACGCTGCAGTGTTACAACTACTGAAAAATCTGGCATTCTTGAAATCTTCAATAGCACCAAGAATGATGAAGGCGAATACACCTGTGAGGTGGCAAATGAGGCGGGTGGGGATGTTTGCCACAGCCTTGTATCCATCTTAGGTATGCCTCAACCCTGATTCCCCTTGGGCACCCACCCCAGTGATGCTCTGTCTCTGCTCACCATGCTCTCTCCATCCCTAGAACCACCCTATTTTGTCACGCATCTGGACCGTGTGGAGGTGAAGGTTGGCGAGCCCTTGATCTTAAAATGCCAGATTGGTGGTTCACCAGAAATCAAGGTGTCCTGGTATAAAGATGACACCAAGCTGAGATCAACACAAGCTTACAAAATGCACTTCAAGAACCATGTGGCAACACTGGCATTCTCCGCTGTAGAGGATAGCAACATTGGAGAATATATCTGCAAAGCAGAAAATAGCATCGGCTTCGCCACCTCCACAGCTTTGCTTGTTGTTAAAGGTGATGGGCCAAGGGCCACTCTTTTCTGGGGTAGTTTGTAGGAACTCTTTTTTGCCTACAGGAAGGGGTTCTTATTAATTTCAAAGTTAATTAATTCTAGGTTGACAGGATGGCTTCCTACTGATAGTGGTGATTATTATTGTTTTACAGAACGTCAACTTCCCCCTACATTCACCAGAAAACTAAAAGATATTCAGGAGGTGGTTGGTGCCCCAGTGACATTTGACTGCCGTATAAATGGCTCAGAGCCTATCCAGGTGTCTTGGTACAAGGATGGGGTTCTCTTAAGTGACAGTGATAACATGCAATCAGCCTTCTTAAATAACGTTGCGACTCTCCAAATCTTGCAAACTAGTATGGCTCACTGTGGCCAATATACTTGCTCAGCCCAAAATGCTCTGGGGACTGCATCTTCCAGTGCCAAACTTCTTCTCACAGGTTTGTAGCTCCTACTTTAATGAAGAGTTTCCTATGTCTTTGCTCTTTTATTTCCCCCCACCTTTTCCCACTCTACCCTTTGTATGGTGTCAAGGGACGATGGGCATGGAGTGGTGAGGAGGGCTTGTTGATGAGCTCTGCCGTGCTTTCCTCTTTGCAGAACAACTACAACCTCCCTTCTTTGACATCAAGCCAGTATCTATTGATGTGGCACTAGGGGAAAGTGCAACCTTTAAGTGCCATGTGACTGGTTCTGCTCCCATGAGGATTACTTGGACCAGAGACAACAGAGAGATTCGTCCTGGTGGCAACTACAAAATGACACTCGTGGAAAACACAGCCAGCTTGACAGTCCTAAAAGTTGGTAAAGGGGATGCTGGACTCTACACATGTACTGCCAGCAACAGTGTTGGAAAGGATGCGTGCGCAGCCCAGCTGGCTGTACAAGGTATTGCTGTGGGCTTTAGTGTTCATAAGGCTTTTCTTTGCAAGACACACCTGAAAAACACAGTCCTGAATACAGACATGCAATTAACAACCTTCACAAAAGGCTACGTTAAGATGTCTTATTTCACTTAAATATTATTGTAATACTTAAATACTTATTCATCTTTCTTCTGATCTGGTATAGTGTGTGATTTTTCTTATCAAAGGGATTCTTCCATTGAAATGTTAACTCTGACTTAGTACCCTGTTGCGCCTTTATGAATGGTCATGTTGGGCAGCAAGATCTAGCTGTCTGAAGTTTTTCTCCAGCAGTGACATTCACTAGGTTGCCCATGGGAGGGAAAGAAACTGACGGAAACTCAGCTCACTTATGAGGCTTAAAAGTATTTGTATTGGGTGTGCAAAAAACTCCTGCAAGTAGTTTTGCTCATTCACAGGCTGAAAATATTGAAAATTGCTGTTCTATGCAGCAAAATTGGAGGATCTGAGAGCAGACTTGGTAACAAATATCCGTTCCAACAGCACGTCACTTCTCCACATAGCATGTGGATCTAAAAGTGAAATCTAAATTTTTTACTGGATCAGACTGTCTTGGTACGAGTGACACTTGTATATTAGTGCAATTTTCTCAAAGTAGGTGGGAACTATTTATAGCTGTTCCAGACATCTTATTTTTACTGATTTTGTAAAAGAAGAAATGTAAAATACACTGCTTAGATTATGCTTGAGGTCAAATGTCCCTGTTGGTTTAGCACTTCTATTCCTTTTTTTTTCTTTTTCCTCTACATGAATTTTGGGGAAAAATATTTTGAGAGTAACTCCTTTTACTCTCTAAGACAAATAACACAGGGAGCTGAACTACCAGTAGCAAGATTTTGTATTAATTGTGTAACAAATGTTTTATATATATCAAGTATATTCTAGCCTTAGGGATTTTTCTTGGTGGGGATGGGAAGAGTGTGTAAGACTGAATTACCTGAATTCAGTAATAAGTAGGGTTGCTGTACTATGTGGCTTAATTTACAGAAGGTTGTGGTAAAAAATCTAATCTCTTTAAAAGATCTGAAGCTTCTTTCCACCGCAATCACAATTCTGTTTATTATTAATTATAACGTTGCTAATAGGTTTATTTGACCAGAGTTACCATTCATGAAGTGATCCCAACTGACCTTATTTATTTTCTTACCCTTCAGATCTTTATTCATAAAATCCTGGGGGTTTTTTTCAGGATTATTATTTATTTTTTGATCCTGAGTTTACACTTACAGTCACTTCAGTCCTTTAGAATTTGTACAGTTTCCCCACGGCTGTTAAATTAGTGATGTTCATTGTTTTCAGCCAATTTCTATAGAGCTTGGAAGGGCAATCTCCTTGTGTGTATTGATTTGCATTGTGTTCCATTTGAGTATATGCTGTCTCACTTCTATGGCACGCAACTTTTTGTTTGTAGAATTAAGATCTTTTGTTCAATTGACCTTGAAAAACTCCCAGTTTTTTGTTAACTTTCTCACTTTAACATCTAATGTTCCCAATCTGTAGTTTTAACAATTGCTTTATGTTCCAGAAACTACTTTACATTCTAAATATATACCTTACTAACATGTATATCCTCATTTTTTGAAAGGAGTGGAATTAGACTGTAACTACTCAGCAACAGTTAATATGCAGATAGATAATCAACTTCCTCTCAAATTGAAATCTGATAGTAAACTGCTAAGGTTCCAAGAGTCCTGATGTTAACAAGCCGTTATTTATATTTTTAGAAACTCTAAGGAAGTTTTGTTACTAACAACACAGGATGTTCTGCAATTGACCCACAGGTTGAAGTAACCCACAATAAAATAGATATTCTTCCCACACTTTACAGACAGATGCGCAAAGTGGCACATCATCCTGTTGTGCAGAGAGATTTGCTTGTTGTGCCCACGTTACCACCTCTTGGTTTTACTGGTTATATCTTTGATCCACGGGCATTCAGTCTTGTGATTCTAATCATCCACATGGTACTTTTGATGAAAAGTGTCAAACCTCCACTCCTTTCCTCTACTTATGGAACAAAATGTAACCATCTGGTTTACTTTTCAGTCACAGGACATTTAACGCCAACTTGTGTAATACCAGTCATCTCATAATTCTTTTCAACATGATTATTTTGAAGCTCTTTTGTTTGCTACATAAGCTCCTTAACTTTTATTCCTTACATGCAACTTTATGTTTGGCTTTGCATTATGTGTGAGAGGTTATAATGCAGAAACATTTATTGACTATATTAATTATTAATTACATATTAAGATATAAAGCAGTTGCTCTAATGCTCAACAGAAATGCTTTTACTAATGTTGCTTGGCTGAACAGTTGGATTCTTGCATTTCCATCAGGCATTTGGATTGGTCATGTGTTACAAGAGGTTATTTCTTAAAGAATAAGTACTGAATACATACAAGGAGAGGTACAGTGGGTCAATAAAGTAAGGAGAAACTAACTGAAATGCATATAGAGAACTTGTTTGCTTCTTAATCTAGATTTTGGACCAACTTTAAATCATCTAGAAAATCCATAACCACTGCAAAATCAGATTTTTTCCATATGTCCCTAAAGTTTACAGTTTTTGTTACTTATCTCCCTGCTTATTCAAAGAATCAGTGCAGTTTAAAGCATCATTTCCCCTTTTTGGCTTTCCAGAACCACCAAGGTTTATTAAGAAACTAGACTCCTCAAAACTTGTGAAACAGCACGATTCCGTTAAGTATGAATGCAAAGTAGGTGGATCTCCAGAAATCAAAGTCACCTGGTACAAGGGTGAAACTGAGATTCATCCCAGTGAAAAATACAGAATGTCCTTTGAGGATTCAGTGGCAGTCATTGAAATGCACAACCTCAGTGTTGAAGACAGCGGTGACTACACGTGTGAAGCTCAGAATCCGGCGGGTAGTGCAAGCACCAGTACTTCACTGAGAGTAAAAGGTCAGAACCTCAGTTCTTTCCTTCCATTTCTAGCTGTAAGAGTCCTCCTTTGCTGAAAAACTCTTAAATCCCACTTTCTTTTGTCAGAGAGGCCAAAACCTGTCTGACTAGAGGGCAAGTCTCTTGCTTTTTTCTGATCTCTGTGGGAGGTCTTTCTTATCCATTGTTTATCTTTACTATTCGGCATCAGAATGGCTCCTTGAATCGTCTGTCCTCTTTAATCTACTTTGCTCAAATAACATAAACTATAATTCTTTTCTTTTTCCAGCACCCCCCATTTTTACCAAGAAGCCCCATCCAGTCCAGACTTTGAAAGGGTCTGATATTCATCTGGAATGTGAGCTTCAGGGCACTCCTCCATTCCAGATTTCATGGTATAAAGATAAACGAGAAATTCGGAGCAGCAAGAAGTATAAGGTCATGTCTGAGAACTACTCAGCTAGTATTCACATTCTTAGTGTGGATACTGCAGATGTTGGTGAATATCACTGTAAAGCTGTAAATGATGTCGGAAGTGACACCTGTATTGGCTCTGTAACACTAAGAGGTTTGTACAAGGATTGGCACCTTCTTGACATTTCTTTGTTCCTGTCATTCTCCTCCTACTTTTCCGCTCCTGGCATGTTTTTTTACTGTTAAATATCTTCTCTTAAATAGCACCACCAACATTTGTGAAGAAGCTGAGTGATCTCACTGTCGTAGTTGGGGAGTCAATTGAACTGCAGGCCGAAGTAAAAGGATCACAGCCCATTTCTGTTCTGTGGTTAAAAGACAAAGGGGAAATCATTAGAGAAAGCGATAATCTTTGGATCTCCTATTCAGAAAACATCGCAACTATGCAGATTGGAAATGCAGAACCAACCAATGCTGGGAAATATATTTGTCAGATAAAAAATGATGCTGGAGTTCAGGAATGCTTTGCCACGGTGAAAGTGCTAGGTTGGTAGCATGCGATAAAAACACAGTGTGTTTTAAGATTCTTTAGAATTTAAATGTTAATTATAATGATAACAACTATTGCACTGTTGATTTAAAAATTTTTCTGACTTGCATTTCATTGCAGAACCTGCAGTCATTGTAGAGAAGCCAGGCCCAGTCAAAGTTACAGCGGGAGACTCTTGTACTCTGGAATGCACAGTAGATGGCACACCAGAGCTTACTGTTAGGTGGTTTAAGGATGGTAATGAGCTGTCCACTGACCATAAATATAAAATCAGTTTCTTCAACAAAGTATCTGGGCTTAAGATCCTCAATGCAACACTAGAAGACAGTGGAGAATATACTTTTGAGGTGAAAAACAGTGTTGGTAAAAGCAGCTGCACAGCTTCAGTGCATGTTTCAGGTTAGTTGACTACTCTTTTTGAGTACATGTGATCCTTTAGTTCTTTTACAAAGCCTTCAGATAGCAAAGTGATTATTGTGACTGGCAACCTAAGAAACTCATTGCTTGTGTAATCTTAGGAGTACTTGGCATGCTACTTTGACAGGCTTCAATAATGGATGCGTACCTAAACTCTGAGGGGAAGGAGTTATTGAAAGGACTTGATTTCTTCAGCTTTAATCTACATGTCTTCTTGGACAGTTGGTGCAATATTGTTGCTTATGAAACAGAACAGCAAAAATAAAAGGTGTCCCTCAAAAATTTTGAATGAAAGCTCCAACATATCCTTAACAATCAACTATCTATTTTTCAAATACTTGGCTGCTTAGCAGCAGAATGCTAATGCAGATACAGCAAAAGAAAGGTCATTCATTTTTTTATGCATGGAGAACTTTCTGCATTTTAAGACCTTGTATGGTAATTTTTAAATTTTTTTTTTAAACAAATGCAGATCGTATTATACCTCCTTCTTTCACAAGAAAACTGAAAGAAACATTTGGTCAGCTGGGTTCTTCTGCTGTACTGGAGTGCAAAGTTTATGGGTCGCCACCTATTCTGGTTTCCTGGTTTCATGATGGACAAGAGATTACCAGTGGAGAAAAGTATCAGGCTACCCTTACAGACAATACCTGTTCTCTGAAAGTGAACGGACTTCAGGAATCTGATATGGGAACTTATTTGTGCACAGCTACTAATGTAGCAGGGTCTGATGAATGCAGCGCATTTTTGAGTGTTAGAGGTCAGTATCAATAAAAAGCCAGAATCAGAGGGCACAAATTTATTTTCAGAAAAACTTCATTTTTTGCTTTGTCGCATATTTCTCATTACTGTGCTCTTCAAAAGAAGTTCAAATGTACTTCTTCTCTGTTCTATTTGTATGCTTAGAACCACCATCTTTTGTGAAGAAACCTGAACCACTGGATGTTTTATCTGGGGCAAACTTAACCTTTACTAGTATCATAAAAGGTTCCTCTCCACTGGAAGTTAAATGGTTCAGAGGCAGTGTTGAACTAGTACCAGGACACAGATGCAATATCACCTTGCAAGATTCAGTTGCAGAACTGGAGCTGTTTGATGTAAATCCCCTTGAGAGTGGAGATTACACTTGCCAGGTCTCTAATGAGGCAGGAAAAATTTCATGCACTACACATCTTTTTGTCAAAGGTTTGTCCAGACTACTGCTTCTTATGCTTATAAAGATGATCTTTTGGCTTTATTTAATTTGTTTTCTTCTCATTGTTCATTATAGAACCAGCCAAATTTGTGAAGAAGGTGAATGATTTAAGTGTAGAGAAAGGGAAAACTTTAATCTTGGAATGCACGTATACGGGTACTCCACCGATTTCAGTGACATGGAAGAAAAATGGAGTTAACATAATGCACTCTGAAAAGTGTAGCATCACCACTACAGAAACATCTGCCATACTGGAAATCCCTAGCAGTAAACTAGAAGATCAGGGGCAATATTCTTGTCATATCGAAAATGATTCTGGGAAAGATAATTGTCATGGTGCAATCACAATACTAGGTGCGTCAAGACACCATCACTCCATCGAGTGTTATTTTAACTCCTAATACTCATTGTGCAATATCTTTTTATGCTAATGGCGTTTCTTTGTCCTTCAGAACCCCCTTACTTCATTACACCCTTGGAGCCAGTGCAGGTGACTGTTGGGGATTCTGCATCCTTACAGTGCCAGGTTGCTGGAACACCAGAAATGATTGTATCGTGGTACAAAGGTGATACAAAGCTGAGAGGAACTGCTACTATGAAAATGCACTTTAAGAACCAAATTGCTACTCTGGTTTTCAGCCAGGTAGACAGTAGTGACAGTGGGGAGTACATCTGCAAAGTAGAAAACACTGTTGGGGAGGCTGCTTCATCATCTTTGCTCACAGTTCAAGGTGAATATTTCAATCTTAAAAATAAGAATATGGCCTATTTTTCTTAACTATGCTTTGCTGTTTTGAAAAACAAAGATTACCTCTTCCTTGTAAAACACTTTACTGTTTCTTGACGTATAAGATACCCTTGGCACTGTCTTCTACTAACAAAGGCCTGCCAGTAAAGCTAATTGAAAAGTGTCACCACAGCTCTTCTGTAGTGTTACAAGCTTCCATCTTCTTTCCCTACTGAGGATATTTCTTTGATTGTTTCCACCATTAGCAGTCCTGAAAATTAAACAGGTTCACTGGGTGTAACCGAGGGAATGGTTATATATTTTCCTGCAATCATACGCACAGGGCTCTTTTCACATCAGGTTCGAAATAAATGATATGCTGAACAACATTTTGCATGTCTTCTGAAAGACCTCACTGTAAAATACCTGTTTTCTTACAGAGCGTAAACTTCCTCCTTCTTTTACACGAAAATTAAGAGATGTTCATGAAACTGTTGGCCTGCCAGTTATGTTTGATTGTGGCATTGCTGGTTCAGAACCCATCGAAGTATCTTGGTTTAAAGACGGTGCACGTGTAAAAGAGGACTACAATGTTCACACATCGTTCGTAGATAATGTAGCAACTCTCCAGATTTTGAAGACAGATAGGAGCCTTATTGGGCAATATACCTGCACAGCTACCAATGCTATTGGGACTGCTTCTTCTAGTGGCAGGCTTATCCTTGCAGGTTGGTAGGCTGTGAAATATTTAATGGAAGTATCTTAAAACTAAGTTTTGCTTTATATATGAATTTAGTATTGTACAAAAGATGCTTATTTCACAGAGATTTAAAGTAAATCAAGATTTTAAAGTGATGCTTTTTTATTTCTTTCACTCTTCAGAAGGGAAGACTCCTCCATTCTTTGACATCCCAGTTACACCTGTGGATGGTATTATTGGAGAAAGTGCTGACTTTGAATGTCACGTTTCTGGAACACAGCCTATTAGAGTCACTTGGGCAAAAGATGACCAAGAGATTAGAACAGGAAGAAATTATCAGATCAGTTATGTAGACAATACAGCCCATTTGACCATCTTGAGAGTTGACAGGGGAGATTCTGGAGTATATACATGCTATGCTAGCAATGAAGTTGGAAAGGACTCTTGCACAGCTCAACTGACTGTTAAAGGTACTGAATAGATAATACATTATGTGTACATTTTTCTTCCTTCAATTATAAAGGACGTTAGCCTTATTACTGCTAGATAACTTTGAGAAAACTTTTTAGATGTAGCCTAAAGTACCTATGTGGAGATACTTATGGGTGTTTTAAGGGAATTAGGAAGAGTCACTAACAACAATGGGAGGAGAAATGAAATATTTTATTTGGCCTACTTTCTTTATAGGATCTGGCCTACTTCTTTTTTATAGGCTTTGGCCTATTTCTTTCTTAACAACTTGACAAAACTCTTGGGGTTTTTTAAATGGTGTTTGGCTTAAATCAGGATAAGAGAATTTTTTTCAAATAGGAAAATCAACTCTGACAGTTACTGTAAAAGCAAGACACCTGTTGTTTATCTTAGCATAATTTCCCTTTAAAATTATATCCTGTTTAAATGTGAGCAAATAATTTCACAATGTTCAAATTTTTCTTGAAACATTTTCCTTAGAACTTTTCATCTCAAGTTAGATTCATGGAATTTATTCTTTTTTTTTACAGAACGAAAAACTCCTCCTACTTTTACTAAGAAATTGTCTGAAGCCATAGAAGAAACAGAAGGGAATGAACTTAAACTTGAGGGTCGTGTTTCTGGCTCTCAGCCTTTGACTGTTGCTTGGTATAAAAACAATCAGGAAGTCCATTCAAGTGCTCACTGTGAAATATCTTTCAAAAACAATACCTTGCTTTTGCATATAAAGGTCGTAGAGCAATCAGATGCTGGTTTATATACCTGTAAAGTGTCCAATGAAGCAGGAAGCGTGTTGAGTACATCTTCTGTAGTTATCAGAGGTTGGTTGAAGTCTTATTATTCTTTGCTTCTTGCTTTTCTTTATTTTATTTAGCTGCAAATATATAGGTTCTCTCTTATGGGCTGGTTATACTTATCTTAATAGCAGTAATTTGTCCTGAGATGGATGTGATAAAACTTAGTTAAACCACAAAATCAAGAAATTCTTTTAGTTTTATGATTTAAAAACCCATTATTTTTCAGGAATAAGCTTCTTTTACACTATTTGCTATTTCTGGTTTAATGTGAATATTGAAATCTTTGTAATGTTTTTATTGAATTTTTAATCATTCTCTTTTCATGGAATAACAGGGGGTTTGTGCAATTACATCTACATTTAGGCAGGGCTGACAGCGAGTTGTGGCAGCATGACACTTCATCATAATAGTCTTACAGGAGATTTGCATGGGTTTTTTCTTTAAAGATTCTTCTGTAGTTTTGCAGCCTAATAGTGCTTTAATTCTTATACTATTTTTTACATGTGAAGATTCTTACTGAGTGGATAAAGATATTTCTCACATGTTTGTATGGGAAACATGTTCTCATGCTCTCTTGATATTTATTCCATTATGATTGACATTCTCAGACTTCTATTTATCCTTCTCCATTCCTTGTCATTGCGTCCTTGAGAATCACATGTATTTATCTTTCTCTTATATTCTTGATCATACTTTCCAAAGTATTCACTCAAGCATTTTCATATTCCAGAACCTAAAAAGCCTCCAGTTTTTGACCAGCCTCTTCAGCCAGCAGCAGGAGAGGAAGGTGATACGCTCCAACTTAGCTGTCATGTCCAAGGATCAGAGCCAATCCGGATTCAGTGGCTGAAAGCAGGGAGAGAAATAAGAGCTTCAGACAGATGCAACTTCAGCTTTGTTAATGGAGTAGCTCTTCTAGAACTTGCTGCAGTTACCAAATCCGACTCAGGAGAATATGTATGCAAAGCTTCGAATGCAGCTGGCACTGATACTTGCAAATCTAAAGTGACAGTTAAAGGTATAGTAACATGGAGAAAATCAAGGCATAAAATGGAAATGTCAACAAAAATTCTATCCCACTTTGTTTTCTGTGGAACAAAAAGGTTAATAATCTCAATAATCTTATAACAAACTATTTTTATTATTTAGTTATTTGTAAAACTGTACAATCTGGTAGAATAGTATATTTAACAATAATTTATATCAATTAGTGACATAAACAGTGGGAGATCAGTGTCAGATCAGCAATATATTCTTACAAAGAACAATTTAGTTTCTAAATCTAAACACCAAATTTAAGTAAAATGAAATCTAAATGAGTGAAATATTGGAGATGCATATTTTATGGAAAGGATCTGAACAGTAGTGTTTATTAAAGGAAAGTACAGAAGGAATTCAATTGAGCATATGGCCTTGGAGGCTAGTTGTTTCAAGACTGTTACAACTCTGACATTTTAATCTTTTAGCTGAAGATAAATACTGTCCTTCCTAGTAGGTCTTGCCTTACAATTGCGTAAAAGACACAGAAGTTCAGTAGTATGTACGAACAGTGTCTTTTTCACTACACAGGTAGCCACAAGGCTAAGAACTATGTAAATGAAAAAAAAAAGAATCTAACAGATCACCGATAAAAATATGCAAGTAACTCTTACAGTGTAATATCCAGAAATAGACTGAAAAGACAATATCTCACTAAAAACTAATCCATTTTAGAGAACGAGGCTTCTTATTTGCATATCCATCTATAAATTTACAACCATGTAGAGTAAAATTACCTGACTGAAATTAATGAACAGCTCAATATATGATCCACAGTGTTCAGTCTCATCTGCAAAATACAACTGAAAGTAAAATACAACTGAAAATAAAATACCAGTTGATTAAAACAATATTCAAGTATTTTACATTGTTATCCCTCGCATAGTATTTTGTTCCATCTCAGGAATTAATTCCTTTTCTTACAATTCCTTCAGAAACATCATCACGCGTGAACATAAAGTATTACATGAAACCATCTTTTGTAACTATTTGACTCTGTTTTTTTAGAAAAACCAGCAGCTGCACCAGCAGCTAAGAAAGCAGAAGTGGAAGGCAAACTTTATTTTGTGTCAGAGCCTCAGAGTATCAAAGTCATGGAAAGTAAGAACTCTTTTCAAAACAGTACCTTGTCTTCTATTTCCCTACACCTTTTGTTTGAGATTATGTCCCTCTGTCATAAAGAGGTGGAAAGACTTAGCTTCCTCATTTGCATCTTTCTGCAGAGACAGTTGCAACATTTATGGCAAAAGTTGGAGGAGATCCAATTCCAAATGTTAAATGGATGAAGGGAAAATGGAGGCAACTCAACCAGGGAGGCCGCATTATAATCCAGCAGAGAGGAGATGAAGCCAAACTAGAAATAAAGGACACAATAAAAACTGATTCTGGCATGTACAAATGTGTAGCTTTTAACCAACATGGCGAAATTGAGAGGAGTGTAAACCTACAAGTAGAAGAAAGAAAGAAAGAAGTTGTTGAAGGGGATCTCAGGGCAAAACTAAAAAGGTATATTGAAAGTTTTTATAGATTAATTTGCTATCAACACAGAAGAAACTTTTTTTCTTGTACATCTCAGAACAAGATATAATTTTAAAATATTAATTAAATATTAATAACTGTACTAAAAATAGAAGCACCTGACTAGATTAAACTGAAGGATTCCACTGCACAAGGCAGTTCTAAGGTGATGAAATTTCTCATCAAACAGCTTTCTAGGAATGAAATGCTGTATATTTAACTTATGCTATTCATTTGCATAGCACTCCAACAAAAAAGAAAGAAGAGGAAGAGCAACCTATTGATATCTTGGAACTTCTCAAAAATGTAGATCCCAAAGAGTATGAGAAATATGCTCGCATGTATGGAATTACAGATTTCCGTGGCCTCCTGCAAGCCTTTGAGTTACTAAAGCAAACTCAAGCAGAAGAAAGCCATAGATTGGTAAGATACAGTGTGACTGCAGCATTGGCTTTCTTAGGGGTAACATGGTTACTTTGAACAGACTTGGTGTCCATACTCTGAAGTTATGATCCGTGCAGGAATTTCTGGTTCCTCTTCAGTTCTTTTACTGACAGTTCTCAATTTCTTGCATGCTCAAATCCAAGAAGAGTAAATGGGCCTTCTGGCTAAGTATGCTCTATCTTCAGAACTTCATTGCAATTGTTAAGATGGGAAGATATGCTAGTTACAGTACAGTTACAGAAAATTTCGTGTAGGAATTAATTCTATGTTGGATAAACGTGACAGCTTGACATTTAGTATCCTTTAATATTTGAGTATATTCTGCATTTTATAGGAAATTGAGCTCACAGAAAAAGCTCAAAGGGAAGATCAGGAGTTTGATGAACTTGTAGCTTTTATTCAGCAACGACTCTCACAAACAGAGGTAATATGTTTTTGGACTAATTTGTGAAATGTTCAAACGTGTAGCAAGGAACTTGAAACTAATTTAAACTAATATTTTTCAGCCTATTACTCTGGTCAGAGACATTGAAAATCAGACGGTTTTAGCAGATGAGGATGCTATCTTTGAATGTGAGATTAAAATTAACTATCCAGAAATTAAACTGTCATGGTACAAGGGAACCCAGAAACTGGACTCCAATGACAAATATGAAATTAGAATTGAAGGTGATTGCCACATACTGAGAATTAGGAACTGTCAGCCTGAGGATCAGGGAAATTTCAGAATAGTGTGCGGACCACACATTGCCAGTGCCAGGCTAACTGTGATTGGTAAGTGTACTTTTGAAATATGTATTTGAATTAATTTATATTTTATTTATTCCACTCTGATCTCTACTTAAAATACTCTACTTTTAACATGCTAATAGAACCTGCAGTTGAACGGCATCTTCATGACACTACTTTCAAGGAAGGAAAAACATGCACACTGACTTGTCAGTTCTCTATCCCAAATGCCAAGTCTCAGTGGTATAGAAATGGGAGACCTATTAAGATAGGAGGGAGATATTCAACGCAAGTCTCTGACAAAGTACACAAACTCATCATCAAGGATGTTAGAACAGAAGACGAAGGACAGTATACCTGCAAGCTTGACAGTCTAGAAACAACGGCAGATCTGGCCATTGAAGGTTTGTAAATATATAGAATCTCTTTATTACAACAGTGATAGAAAATTTCTGGAGGTTCTGTTAGCAGAACAAATAAAATTAAAAATAATTTCTGAAAGACATGTTCCCAAACTTACAAATGGACTAAATACAAATTTTACTGTCCTTTCTCTTTGGACAGTATGTGAAATACTTGGGTACATTAGTTTTTTTGACTAAACCATCATTAATATTGTTCCCTGGCCTGCAAACACTCTGAGTCATACTAGCTTCTATTTTCTTTGATACTCTTATATTTTTCTTGGACTTTCTCTTTCTTAATTATTCTTTATCTTTAATTTCCTTGATGGCCACTCTTATATAATGTATCTGCACAGCAATCTTGTTATAGTTGTATTCTTATGTCTTCTAATCTTCATTCTTATATCTAAAACTTCACAGAAGATGGAATGCCTTTTTCTTACTCACTCAAGATTTATTGTTATTACCTCATTATAATTTAGCTGTTATGATTAAAAAATGAGAAGGAATTAGCAAAGGTAAATGGTGTGGTAAGGAATAACAATCTATGTATTTTTTTGTTTCTAAAACCAGCGGAACCAATTCAGTTCACGAAGAGCATACAGAACATTGTTGTGAGCGAACACCAGTCTGCAACCTTTGAGTGCGAGGTGTCCTTCGATGATGCAGTTGTGACATGGTATAAAGGCCCCACTGAACTGAGAGAGAGTCCCAAGTACAGCTTCAGAAGTGAAGGTCGTTGTCATTATATGACTATTCACAATGTTAATGCAGAAGATGAAGGTAAATATGCATGGAAAAGCTGTGCTAGTGCCATTGTTTTATCTGATTTTGTTGTCTGGTTTTGAATGATAGAAGCATATAAATACCAACATTCTTGGCTGCTGCAGGTGTATATTCTGTAATTGCTCGTCTTGAACCAAGAGGAGAAGCAAGAAGCACTGCAGAGCTCTATCTGGTAACCAAAGGTTAGCAAGTTTTCTAAACAAATTTGTGATCATAGCCATGTGCAGATTTGTTTGTTTGAAATATGATTCTGGAAAAATCAATAGTCCTAAAAAAAATCTAATATTCTTTTGCAGAAATCAAACTGGAGTTGAAGCCACCAGGTAAAGTTCATGAGCAAGACTGGCACAAGATCATATCTGTACTCTGTCGTAGATTTAGTGCATTGATCTGTTTTATTTTTTATTTTCAAATCTTTTTTTCCTGGTTATAGTAAGTAAAACCTATTCCCTGAAAAAATATTCCTCATCCATAGACATGTGGAACTATTTATTCTTGTAACTAGGTGCAATGAATACTGTGATAACTGCATCATCAGTGACATTAATAGGGACCCTATTTTGTACAGTACAGGATGCCACATTCTCTAAAACACCAAAGGTTATTTTTGTTTGAATTGCTAAGGAACAGAACAATGAAGTACCAATTAATAGATATGATGTCCTCTGCGCAACTGAAAAAAAACAACCAAGAAGGCAAAATCAGTAGCAATCATCTTCTGAAATATAATGATTTTCTTTTTTAAATGTTCCTGAGAACCTACTCCAAATGTTGCACGAATTATTTAGAAATAAAATGTAACATTATACAGTCTGTTCAGAAAAGGTTAATACAACTAGTTATCGGTTGGTTGGCTAGCTTATTCTTGAGGAGCAAGCTACAATCCTTGTATGTTACACAAAAAAATTAAAGCACCGTGAGCTATTATTCTTGGGGAGAGCATACTGAATATTTTTATTAGTAGTATTTATTAAGTCAATTAAACATTTTGATTTTCTAGATGTTCCTGATGCTAAGGTTGCAGTTCCACCTCAAAAACCAGCTGAAGGTAGGGCAATAAACCGTACTTGTTCTATATCTACACTGAAGCAGAAGGCCAGTGAGAACCTCAGGGAAAAATCTTAGACAGCTCAGTGATAAGATCCGGATAATTGTTCTTGTGCAAATACAATATGGGCAAGACTTGGCTTGGATAGGCTTCTTTGCTGTGTGGTAGGTGAAAACTCTACACAAGTAGTGGTAGGAATGAAGCCTTTTTTCTTAAAAAGAGTTAGTCCTTTCATCGTGTTTTCCTATCAGTCTGTTGTTCATTTGATCTTCCTTTTACTTCCATCTTCCTCCCTGATAATTTTTTGTTTTCATCTCTTCTTCTTTTTGCCACAGAAATATCTTCTAAACAAGCTGTCTAAATTACTGCCCTCTAAAAAAAAAATAATCTTTTAGAGCCATACAATGGATTGCACATTTATTGCAAATGGTCTCTCCCTGGGCTCTGGGTTGGACTACAGACTACAAACATTATTTATACTTCTGTTATATTCACTAGCTTACTATGAACCTTAGAAGCTCAATCTTCTTGGGTTTATTTCCTGGGTAATTTGGTAAATGTTTGCAGGGGCAGCAGGAGGGGAAAGATTTCATATTTAGATGAATTGCTATCAGCAAAGATAGGAGAGTGATGGCAGCAAAGAAAATAAAGCCAAGAAGGTTCAGAGTTCAAATAGGGGTAGAACAGGAATTTCCACTCAAAATATATTTATTCAGCTACTGTAGATTGTGAGAATGAGCACTGTGTTTGCTCTTACTCTGTAGCTGCAATAAAATCATATAATCAAACCAGGTTTTTTTTTCATAATCAACTTTTTTCATATCATACTCAAATTATGTTCTAAATATTTCATTTTTCCTACAAGCTGCCCCTATTCCTATTCTTCTGCCTCTTGTTCCACCTCCAGAGAAGAAGAAGCCAGGTCAGAATACTTACAGTATTTGAACAGTGTGTACATGTTTCATGACTGTTGGGCTTTGGTTTTTTGTTTGGTTTTTGGGGGCATTGCTTAATTTATTTTTAATTAACATTTTAAAATATTTTATTCTTAAGCAGAAAAGAAGGTTCCACTAAAGAAAGTCCCCCAAAAGGTGGTTAAAAAAGTTCCTGAAGAAGTTCCACCACCTAAAGGTAACTTTTTTTCCTTTTTTTTTTTAACTGTTTTAAAAATAGTAGAATTACCTGGTGGAAACAAAATGTTTTGTTTTGCAGTACCTTGAATCAAACACAATTGTTTGATTTTTGTCTTTATGTTAAAAACACTTATTTAAAATCCAAGCTGATTAGGACTGCTTAAAATATAGACCCTTAAACTGTCTGTGAAGGTGAAATAATTTCATTACTGTGAACATCCATGCCTTGCAAATTCCAGGCTATGATATGAATAATCAATTTTATTTTTTTTTTCAGTCCCTGAGGTGCTACCAGAGAAGCCTAAAGAGGTCAAAATAACATCCATGGCAAGGAGAGAAGAGATACATGAAGAAAAGAAGGAAATATATGAAATGCCTAAAGAAACTTATGAAGAATGGGAAGAAGATTATGGTGAAGACCATGATTATTATGTCAAGGAAGAAGGCTATGATGAAGGGGAAGAGGAATGGGAAGAAACTTATGAGAAAAGAGAAGTGACTTATGAAGAAAAAAGAGTCATTCATGAAGAAGGTATTTTAATTATCATACCATATTGTTTTTCTCTTTTCTCATATTTAATCTTGTGGCATCAATATTTTGAACCAAGCAACATTTTTAATTTTTTTTGTTACAATAACTGAAACTATAATATGCTGACAAATTTTAACTGACACTTGATAAGCCAAGGACCCTGGTATGGCAAGGTATATATGCAGATAAAAATGGATACATTATAATACATTATAATGTGATTGCTAATGGACTTTGCAGGTCTTAAAAACCTAATATGAGACAATTTATATTATTTATAATGATATGTGTCATTTTTAGTTGTTTGGATGTTTCTTCTATCATTTTCGTATGTTCTAGATAAATTTGATTTATGTTAAAAATTTCCCAAAAATGCTTTATGTTAGTGACTATATTTTGAAATTTCTTGCATGGCATAACTGTCTTAGGTATTAGTAACCTGTATTCCTCTGGGAACAGAATTTGGCTCTAATGAGAAACCATCAAACTTGGAAATAAGCAAAACATTTTACTGCAACAATTGGATCTCCAAAACTCTGTGTTTTTCAAATTCATAAAATTATAATGTCATAACTAATACCTTCCTGTCTATAGAGCCTTTAGGCAACACATTTTTTATCATTAAGTGATTCTATTGTGTTTTTTTAAGTGGTTGAAGTTCCTAAGAAACCTGTGCCTGAGCGAAAACCACCAGCAATTACAGCTGAAAAGAAGGAAAAGAAGGAAGTAACAGTTCAAAAAGGTATGAGTTTCCTGCAAAAATAACAAGAACATGCAGATTAACATCTCTCATGCGTCTCCTTCAAGGTGAATGATGCTGGTTATTCACATTTCCTTGGGAGGGAGAAAATTTTCTTTGTGTTGGACAGTGACATGAGCAAGGGTCATGGCAATCCTTCCTCTTCTCCCACCTTATATACCTAAGCTCTTTGCTTGATGGTGGTTGAAGCAAACTAAGAACTGATGGCAAAACCAAACTGAGCTTCAGTTATCCTTCCTTCTCACTGTTTATTAGCCTAGGGTGTGTGGGTGTAACTATTGAGCGTGGAAATGCTGCACATCTCTCAGGGGAGAGTGGGCACTGAACAGTGCACAGGATACACAAACTTTATAACATCCTAAACATGAAAAGAGACAATTCTACCTGGTTTGTGTCAGGAAGATAATTTACAAGATTATTTAAAAAATAAATCTACCTGAATTACTTGCAGTTGTCAAGAAGCCTGTCGATGAAAAAGTGGAGATGACCACTCAGAGGGTTGCAGAAGAAAAAGTCAAACGAGCTGAGGGTAACTACTGTTTAATTACCTTAATGTCATCTTTACATGAAAGTAGTGGCTATTGTTACTTAGCTGATCTGCATACCCTTTATCTTTGCTTAACAAGGGTCTGATCAATTTTTCGGTCTTTGAAAAATCTAATAAAAGCTTCTGCTTAATTCTTTAGAATAAGATTAAAAGCTTTTTAGGGGAAAATACTAAATGCAAATGCTAACTACCAATCCTTTAACAACAGAAGTGAGTGTAAAATTGCACTGGGTGAAACAGTGTGTCTCACTCTAAGCTGAAAAGGGGAAATTCCCATCTTGCTCAGATTTCCATCTTGACCCATCTACCAGGATATCTTGGTTAATTGTTTGGTTATGAAATAAAGATTTACCCTTATTCTTTCAGCAACTACTTCCTTTTTTATAGCAGTTCCCATTCTACAGCAAGATTTTATCAGCTGCAATTCAATATATGTCAGGAAATGACCTGTGTGCTAAATGCCCTGAGTTACCCAGCCCATTTGGACGGTAACAATAAAATAAAAAATCACATTCCTTTTGCTGCTTTGTGTAGTTCCAAGATGTATGACTTAGCTAATGAGTTAGCTTCTTTTTGTCTTTTTTATTGTATTTTCAATATTACGGCTAGATAGCTGTAGAAGTATTTTAATCTCTTTGATAAATATTTGACTGAATAACAAAATTCTAATGCCAACAGTTACCAAGAAAGTTGTACCACCAAAACCTACACCAATGGTCGTTGAGGAAAAAGTTATGAAAAAGGAAGGTACAGATCAGCATCTCTCCATTACAGTTTACATTTTTTCCAGCATCCTGTGTGTTTCTGTGCATCTTGTAAATATGTGGGCCTCTGTGTATCTATGTGGATCTATTGTACTAGTCATACGGTGACTACTCTCAGTGTTTAAATAGTATGTGTACCATGCTTTAGTCTTTCATAAAGTCTGTTTTTAACATGTTTGTGGCTAGACTTTTGCTTCATGTTTAAACAGCTTACAGAATATTGCAGTATGATTTAGCTTTTTCTTCATCTATTCTGCCTGCTTACATAATAAGCCTATTTGTGTCCAAGTTACCAAAAATATCTTTGAAGAAGTGCCTTGGGAATTCTTTTGATGGACTGTTTCCAAAAGCCTGTGCATGCATTTGTTTTCAAATGTTTGGGTTAAAGGTGTCTCTGTCTGTAGTCTTTAACAAATACTAAATATTATATTTGTGTGCTTGTTTTGTGTTCAGTATTTTAGAATATGAATACTGACTGTCTAAATATGTCTAGTACTTTAATGTGCAATACAGATAAAGATTTGATAAAAACTCACATGCTGACTACCACTAATCTGGATCTAGAATATAAAATACTAAAACAAAATCCTGTCTTTAAAGTACCGACAGTAGAAACATGGACTGTTTCAGAAGAAAAGATGTCAGTTTCTGTCCACAGAGAAGAAGAGTATTCATATGTTACAGGTATGTACAAAACCAAAAATCTGTGAACCCAAATCAAAAACAATCAATCCTACTAGACTTTCTTTTGATCTATTTTTATGTATGGCAAATTACATATTTAGACACATCGTATATTTGTCTTTCAGTATGCCTTGCTTCTTTTTGTTCATTGTGTGATGTAGCCTTAGTTTTCTTTAACCTAATAGATGGCAACATTTCAACTATTTTATCTTAATATTGTTTAAATGCTTTTCTTTGAAGAGCCACCAGAGCATGAGAAAACAGTTGAAGAAAGATTCTATGAAGCTGTTTACCCAATTGAAGGTAGATTGATTAAGGATGTGAGGCTACACAATATTTGAGTTTATTTGTTTGTTTGTTTGTTTGTTTTAATTTTAATCAAATTCATTGTGAGATTTGCTGTTGGTTTTCGGTATTAAATTTTTTTACGTATTAGCATACGTTTCAGTGACCATTGTGTACTGGACACACATAATATCTTCTTCAAGTTTTTCAGATTTACTGTGGATACTGATATTTCTTATCTCAAAATTTAATATCTTTAAAATTCCTATTATAGCACAAAGAGAAGTTGAGGAGGAGGAAGAAGTCATTTCTACAGAACTGGAAATCCCTCATGTTGAAGGTGAATAAAGTCTTTGCATCATTGTGCACCCCATTTTTCTGAACTTTCCCTTTATCTGTCTCTAAAAGTGTTTACCAGAGGATAACATAAAATAACTGAGATCTTTTCATTTCTCTATGGCTCTACTCTCCAAAGTTCCAGCCCTACTGCATTTCTGAATCTTATTATTCTTCAACACTGCTTTAAATAATTCTTTTAATAGCTTTTTTGAGATAAGTATATTGTATATGTTTGATAAAACAGCATAGTTTTTGATATAGATTGTTTGCTTATACACCACGTTAAAAGCAGCCTACTGTGATTTACCAAGTATTTGAACTGTCTCCTAAATGATCACCACCTATCTCTTTAAAGTGCCTGAGGTACCAAAGAGGCGTGTTCCAGAAGAAAGAAAGCCTATTCCTGTCCCTAAAACAGAAGCTCCATCGGCTAAAGGTATTTCTACTGCCCTAGTAAAAAAAGAAAAAAGCAAAACTCAAACAAATTGTCTTTCATTGTATTATATTTTGTGTTTTCTTAAAAATCTTATGAATTTACTCTCTTTGTGTCTTTGGTTTTGTATTACCTCCATATGCATTATTTGATTTGGCATTGTCTCCATTGCACATATTCACTTTTTCAATTGTGCTGTAACAACTTACGACTTGAATTTGTCTCAGCTTGAGCCCTTCTCTTTCCTAATAGTCTTGTGCTTGTTCATATGTAGGTTGTGTGCCTTTTGGAGACAAGGGTAGGGTGTTTTTACTTCAATAGAGTCCCATGAAATGGGATAGTGCAGTGACTTTGACAGTGGAGTTTTATACTGTTTCAGTGTCTTTCCTGTATAGTCTGTATATGTCCAAAAGGCTGTACATTGTGTGGGTTGCAGTGCTCAGCTCCTTGTCCAGGCACTGTGTTCATTCTGTAAAACAATCTTGGATTACTGAAATCTGTATAAGTGTTCTGAGAGCTAAAGATCTCTTACTTTGACAATGTTTTCCAAAGTGCCTGAAGTCCCTAAGAAACCTGTTCCAGAAAGGAAAGTTGCTGTTGCTAAAAAGGAGGTGGCTCCCCCAGCAAAAGGTACAGTATCTTTTGAATGTGAGCTTTAACCAGTCACGTGCTATTGTCCTGTTTTCCTAAGTGTTATTCATTTCTCAACATAAGCATATGATATGTGTAGTCTTTGTGTGTTTTCTTGGATGTATGTTCTCATCTAAGACATTCAAAAGCCTTAGAAAGATTACTTAAAAGAATTTTAATACCTTTATAGTTTCTGAAGTGCTAAAAAACCTGTGCCTGAAGAAAAAGTACATCTGTGTTCCCAAAGGAGAACATCTGCATGCCAAAGACATACTTACTGATGGAGTGTACATTACCTGTTGAATTTTATTTTCCCATTAGTCTGTATGTAATCATGTTTGGTTTTATGCATAATCCTCTTTTTTGTATAATTCTCTTTTTATGTGTAATTCTCTGTGCATGTATGAGAGTTTTTAAGGCCAAGTAACATATTTGAGCAGCTCTTTTTTCAGTTAAGAATTCAGTCTTAAATAATTTGACAGTCTTCGAGCAACTGGTTTGATTTTATTTTTTTTCAAACGTATGTTGCTCTTGTCATATCTCTCTATGTTAAGTGTATGAATGTGTTATGTGGTATGTCTTGATATTCTTATAAATGGATTCATGAAATCTATAATACTCCAATAAATCTTTGAAATACAGAATTCAATTATCTTATATTTTATCCTTTTTAAGTGCCAGAGGTGCCTAAGAAAGTTCCCCCAGAGAAAAAGATTGAGGTTCTAAAAAGAGAGGAAGCTCCAACACCTAAAGGTACACTTAAATAAATAACATTCTTTTCTTATTACCTTAAACATCCTGTTTATGTGCAATTTTAGTTTTTATTGTTAAGTGAATCCGGTTTTATTTGTACTTCAGTTACGTTAGATATGTATCTTTTATGTCAGTTTTGTGGATAAATGTGCTATAGATGCAGTTTTAAAGCACCAGTTAATTTTAGTTAATAATATTATAATTAATATCTTTGAAGTGCAAGAAGTACCTAAGAAACCAGCTCCAGAAGAAGCTCCCCCTGCAAAAGATACAATACAGTTCACCACAATATCATTTACTGTAGTCTTTAGACAACAGTATTTTTAGAACATACAGTATTCTTTAGAA
Organism: Neopelma chrysocephalum; assembly: GCF_003984885.1. NCBI lineage: Eukaryota > Metazoa > Chordata > Aves > Passeriformes > Pipridae > Neopelma > Neopelma chrysocephalum. The sequence goes on from NW_020897703.1 coordinate 11,277,876, forward strand.
TATTTAATTTGTTTTGGAAACAAAATATGTCTATGTGTAGTCTTTTTGAACAACACATTTATCTTACATGATGCATTTGCCAGTTTTTACTCCAGAGGTTCTAAAGCACATGCTTTTTTTAAGTGCCTGCAGTTCCTAAGAAACCTATCCCTAAAGAGAAAGTATCTCCTGCTGTTCCTAAAAAAATTGAGGCTCCTCCACCTAAAGGTATGCTTTCCAGTAGAATATAAGACTATGCTGTTTCTCAGCTTATGTTTATATGTTCTGTATTGTAATCAGTTGTTGATTTGTGCTTCCCCTGTGAATTCTGCTGTTCTGATTTAGTGACAGTGAATCATTACATTATGTTGTATATGTTGTGCAATACCTATAAATATATTCTTTCTGAATATTGAATCTCTGTTATATGTTATGTGCTCAGTACCCTTAAGCAATTCTTTGGAAACTTAGATTTAGCATTTTGCAACATTGCTTTCACAATGGAACTGGAAAAGTACACATTTAATATTATTATCTTTCAAAGTGCCCGAAGTGCAGAAGAAAGCCACTTTTGAAGAAAGAGTACTTATTACAGAAGAAAGAATATCTGTTGCCATTCCAGAGGAAATACCACTACCTGAAGGTACACTATAAACAGACGAGTGAGAAACTTATGCTTTGTCTGCAAGTCTGTTGTTCTAACACCAAGATCAAAATACACAAAAATTTTGTGTTAATTGTCTTGTATGAATTTTGTGTTGAACATTTTACAGATTTGCAGGCAGCTAAGAGCCTTCTGAGCGTCATTTACCATTTCAGTCTTGAATGCCAGGATCCCACCACATTGACAGGAGTGGAAACTCTACCACGGAATATAGTGATCTTCAGATCAGGCTCTCATAAAATTGTAGTAGCAAATATGGATATATGGTTTAGTTTAGACTCCTCTAATTAGGGATGTAACCATCCATTTGTCATACTCTATACAAAGCTCTCTGTAGCCCTGCAGGTAACAATATTGTTTCCCTCTGCAGTATTATCTTCTCACCAGCTTTCAGTTCACACTCTCATACTCAAGCAAGACAGATCAGTTGTTTTAATTTAGAATAATTCTGCATAAAATCTGCCTCAAGGTAACAAATCAGCATTTTGTCTGGTTTTATATCCCATTAATAACTATCCAGTGAAGACAATTTATATTTTCCATTAAAAAGCATAAATGAGTTTTTAGAAGCAAATATGAAAATCCCCTATCTAGAACATGAACTTGTAAATTATATTCCTATGGATATGTGCAGTGTTAATTTCTGTTTGTCTCCTGCAAATTAACTTTTTGCCCAAAACAAGTTGATGTTTTCCCTGACACAACAAATGTGTGTTGTTGATGTGCACATTCCAGGCTTTTCTTTCAGTTCCTGACTTATTCCTTCCCTCATCTTGTTCCTTTCATTCTCACTTTCATACACTTGGATCAGGGAGCAACCTCCAATTTTTTGACTCTTATTTCCTCCACCTCAGCCGTTGTGATGGGGAAGTCTGGGGACCTAAGGCATTCTGATGAACTGGCAGTTGACCAGTGTATGGTATTAGAGAGATACAACAACACACATGGACAAAACCTGTAATTTAGAGCAAATGATACATATGTATGTGCACAGTACTTTCTGTACTGTATGGATATCTGTCATTATCATATAGAGTTTGTAAGAATTGCTCTTCATCTTCTCCATCCATCAATCCCTCCCTCTCTCCATCTATCCATCCACCAAAAATACTAAAACTAATAATTTTCCTTAAAGAACCAACAGTAGAAGAATGGTCTGAAGAAGAAAGAGAGGAAGTATCTATCTCCATTCACAGAGAAGAGGTTTCTGAAGGTATGACAACAATTCAGGAATACTAGGCAAAAGCAAAGAAGTAATTTTTATTTTGTACCAAAAACTAGTGTGGATTAATAGCTACTTTAAGGAAGAATTTACTACTATATAAATACATTTCATAACTTACAAATTTTAATACTAAGAATGTTTACAATTTCTATTACCTGCTTTTGAAAAATGTAGTAGTTAATCCCATTTTGATATAGGGAAAATAATGAGTATCTCTTTGATATTGAGATCTGTCAGCCCTTCTTTACAAAAATCCTCTGTTGGAAGCTCCTCTTCCACCAGGTTGCTTGAATGAAGTAAAGGTCCTTTAGGATATCATGGTGCCTCTGATTATTCAGGCAATTTCAACATAAAATGACTGTATTGTTTCCACCTGTAAGTTTATTGGTGGTAACATAATACTGTGAAGGACAATAAATAACACTGATTGACTCAATTTCTGTTCAAAGGGACACCATAGAAAGATTTTTCCAGGGTCAACTTTTGTCAAGGAATTTTCCTGGTATTTGGGAGAGAAGCTTTCTCAAAATGGACAAATTCCAACATTAGTGAACTAGTAAACAGAGGAATGGACTGAGCATTTTCATATTCCATGCAAATTCAAGATGAGAGCTCAGTCTCTCAGTTGCATTTAAATTGCTTGGAATGTTTCCATTGGCCTCAGAGAGAGCAGGATGACTTGAGTGTAGATTTTGTAATACCAGAGGTGTCTATTAGGAATGCACACTGCTTATCCTTATCTTACAAATATTTTGTTGTTTACCAGGGCAACCATAAAGACAGTAATATATGTCAAGCACTTAAGTATTTTTATATTTTACTCTTTCAAAGTGACTGAAGAAGAGTCTTACTACATAGAGGAAACAGTAACAGTTCCTAAAAGAGAGGAAACCCCAGCCACAAAAGGTATATGTTCTTTGCACTACAACATATTGGTTGTTTCATTACTCAACATTATGTTGCCACTCTATGTTTATGTCCATTTGTGGCTTTTTTGTTTTAAAGAAATATGTTCATGTTGTAGTAATACTATACCTCTATGTAAAACTATATATTGTAATTTTTTAAAGTGCCTGAGAAGTACAGGAAAGTTGTCCCTGAACCAAAAGTCCCAGCTGCTCCTAAGGAAGCTCCAGGAGTTAAAGGTATAAATGAGTTCCTCAGCCCGGTGATGTATCTTCAAGGGGATTATGTTTGTCTTACTGTCCTGCTTGTACATGTTGACACAAGTAGTGTCTGTTTGCAGTGGTAAATGCTTGTCTCAAATTCCATCTTATACTTTGAAAATGATTGTTTCTTGTACCATGAAAATTATTGTTTGTGCTAACTTGGTAAAACACATTGTGAAGTAGGAGGCAATTTCAAATATTACGTCTTAATATTCTTTCTCATCTTCCTTCTCATCTTACTCGTTTTTCTAAAGTTCCTGAAGTTCATAAGAAAGCAGTTCCTAAAGAGAAAGTACCTGTCCCTCTGTCTAAAAAAATGGTGGCTCCACCAGCGAAAGGTATAGCAGTGGTTTATTCTTGTTGCAAAAAAATTGTTTTGCTTTGTTCCGTCTTTAACATATTTGCATGTTGACACAAAATATATTTCCCATATCAAATTTCTTCAACATTAAACATGTACTTATATTTGTTTGTCTACCATGACACCTGTGACCTGTGCTGTCTTGATGAGATTTATTTTATTTCATCTTCTATCTTATGTCTGTTGGTGAAATCAATCAAATTTTCTAAAGTTGCACAATCTTTTTTAAGAACCTGCAGAAAAACAGGTGCCCACTTTTGAGATCGAAGTTGAAGAACCTCCAGCAACCAAAGGTAAACAGAATATTATGATCATAGAGATTCTTTGGTTTGGCCTAGCAGTATTTGTGTTTAGGCATTTTACTTAAATACAGTTTTGTTTGTTAGTATCTGTAACCTTTGTCTGGACCTCCCCTGTCTTTTGACTATTTACTCATTTTTGTGCTATGGCTTTAAAATACTCTCTTCTGCAGTGTCTCGTTTTTGTTGCTATTGAAGTTCACTTAGCACTTTCTTTTTAAACAATCAGAATAAGTAGAAAAAACTTATATATATTTGTATTTCAAGTATGGCAATAAAATAATCTTACACATTATTTTTAAGTGACTGAAGTGCACAGGAAAATTATCACAGAAGAAAAAGTTGCAGTTGCTAGAAAAGAGGAGGCTCCACCAAAAAAAGGTATATAATTTTCAGAGTTACACAAGAGAAATCTTGTTTCAGAGTAGTGGTTTATATATATATGTCTAGTTATCTAACATAAACTGTATTGTTCAGTGTTTACTGTCTTTTTTTTTTTATTTGAAGAAATGTCAAGTCTCTACATTTGTGTTTTGTCATCTGATTATATTCATATACTGTGATTAATTCAGCATCTTTTAAAATAAACTCTTTTTAAAAAAGTGCCAGCAGTGCCCAAGAAAGCTGTGCCAGAAGACAAAGTACCTGTTCCAATTTCACGGAAAGTGGCAGTTCCACCAGCTAAAGGTATACAAGTTCTTTTGAAAGTAGAGAGGGCTTCTAAATAATAGATGTCCATGTGCATTGTACTCACAATCTGCCTGGTTAATCAAATCTGTCTCTCCTGATTTGATTATAAATGAAAAGGACCTTTGTCTTCTCCCCTGAAAAGAATGCAGAGGGTGACAGAGAATAGAGATACACCTGCATTCCTTGCATTTTCTAGCTATTATTTAACTTCATTGATCACTGGGTGCTTGAGTGCCTTGCAAAGCTGAGTAAAGACATTTACTCAGTGAAGAAGTTAAATAAATTTGAACAAATTTAGAAAAAAATTATCAGTGTTTTATAACATTGTCAATATTCAAGTCATGGGTCTCAAAATTACAAATATGTCCTCTGTTTCTGTGCTTTTCTTGTGTTTGAAAAGTGATTTTTTTATGTATCCTGTATGTGTGGTGTTCTGTGGTTGAATTGCATTTCTGAAAAGTCTGGAGGCAAAATATTTACATCTTGCTTTCATCTCAATCGTTCCATCTTACTTCACAATATGTGAATATTTTGTTTGGTTTTGACTTGTTTTGGTCTATATATCTATTACTCTAATATTATGTGTATTATAGTAGTACGTATTATTTTAATATTTAACTGCATTTCTGCTGTTACTAAAACAGTGTTTCAAAGTGTCTAATTTTTCTGAGCAATTTATTTCTGCAACCTGCCAAATTACTGGTCTTCAAAATACTTAATGCATATCTAGCTACTATGCACTAAAGCTTCAGTTGATCATTTTCTCTATTAATTTACGTGTCTTTATGGTTGTATGTCTCATGTGACTGTTGTTTTTATTATAAGTATATTTTCTATGTATTAGTGTACTACCTCCCTGTAATTTTGTCCATTACTCTTTTTCTGAACTTCAGAAAGTGTGTGATTTCTTTTAGAATTTAGTATTCTTACAATTACTATCTTTAAAGTGCAAGAAGTGCAGAAGAAAGTTGCCAGAGAAGAAAGAGTATCCGTTGCTGTTCCAAAAAGAAAAGTGTCTCCACCACCAGAAGGTACTCCTGCCCATGGATTAATCTATGAACATATTGTCCTCAAGCAATATGACCAGAATTTCAAACCTATTGTTCTGGCACCTTTCTTGACGTTCAAATTTAGAATCATAGAATCTTTTAAGTTGGAAAAGACACTTAAGATCATTGAGTCCTATTGTTAACCTAACACTACCAAGTCTATCAATATGATCCACCATAGTCCCAAGTGAAAGTTTACAGAGTCTTTCAGAAACACTACAGACATTTTCACCAATTACTCTGGGTATTACTCCTGGTGTCAGGAAATAATAATGATTTTCATAAGAAACTCCAAGTGGGATATTTATTATTGTACATGATATCATACCAGAGAAAAAAATATTAATGTTAGACTTTGTCTTTGAAGTACCAACAGAAGAAGAACACTGGGCTATTTCAGAGGAAGTATCCATTTCTCTCCACACAGAAAAGGAGATTTCATATGCAGGTATGAAGACTAAAAAGAATCTGTGTCCTGTCCAAATTTACATCTTGTCACCTACTTTAAAAAAAAAAACAAACAGATAGCGAGAACAAAAGAAAATTTCATGTCCTTTGCTTGTTGCCAGTCTATCATGAAAGTGAAGATCGTAGAATAGCACAAGACAGTATTCCATTCTCATAAAAGGCTTAATTCTTTCCTCCTGGCTCACTGCTGTTGTCATAGGAGAACCCAAAAATTTCACTAGGTCCTCCTTCACAAATCTTGCCACCTGTCCAGCCTTTGAGTGGAAACAGGACAGCCTTTTCTTTCATTTAAATTAACATGCTTTCTTTTCCGAAAACAGAGCTGATCCTTTCCTGTTTTCTAAGAGCAATTCCTCACCTAAATCTGAAGGTCAAATAAAAAATCATTAGCTCTACTGTTGCCCACATGGCTGAGACACTTAGCACGATCATGTAATGGATCTGCCTGCTCAAGGGCTTTGAACAAAGTGCACAGCCTTTAAAGAAAATTCGTTGCTCTTTCACTTTTGGAGACCACTTATTGATTTGTGAAAAATGGCCCACAAGATGCCTCACACTTACTACTTTTAGACCTGCTACTGTTGATAAATGGTATTATCATATTCACATAATGAAAGATTAATACAATCGAATCAGTGCAAAGCTAAATAATATATTTAGTCTCTAATGAGAGGGGGACAGGCATATCACGAGTAGTTAGAGGATCTTTGACTGGTTCTCTGTAAGGCAGGTCTGATTTGCCAGCTGGTGTGGAGAAAAAAAGGTCAAAGCAGAAGGACGTTAAATGCAACAGTTCTCCAATGAGATACCAGGCAGAGGTGTTTTAGCTGAAACAAAAGAACCCAAAGGAATCCGAGTTTCCTGAAAAGAGCACTCATGCACAATGCAGTTTGTGTTATCATATCCACCAAAGTTACCAGTTCCAATCAGTTTTAGTTTAAGATTTCAAACGGAAACATACCTGGCACTTTTAATTAAATATCTAGTAGGACTCTGCCAGAAAATACTTAAAGAGCTAGACAGTCTTCACATTGCCTCAAAAATAACACCCACGTCAAGACTTGTGGTAGCCACTCATCTATGTTCACTGTAGCTCGTCATGAAGAAAGCATCTAGAAATTCTCAAATCTATCACTGACAGAAGGGATTCCATCTCTTAAGATGGTCAGAAAATAAAACCCAATCTGTGAAGAAAAGGCCAAAGTTATTCTCTAACTTGACAAGTCTCCCAGATGTTAAAATGCCAGGGTAATTTTCTGTGCAGTTTCCAGCTATATTGACATCTGCCTCAGAAGACAACATCCATGCACTTCTGTAAAAGAGAATATGCTGCTTAAACATAGCATGCATTCTGTCCTAAATAAATCTTAAATACTGAATTTATCCACACCTTAATCTTCTGGACATTCTCCTGCTTTTATAGGAAATGGCTTCTTGCCATGTCTGAACAAACAAGCCACTTCATAAAGTAATTGACAGAAGAGGAAAAATACCTTCCTCACTGAGCAATTAATTCTTTTGCCTTTAATTAGACTAGAGGTCTTATCTATTGTTAGTTCACTCTCAAAGTTTTTCTCCAGGTGCTCCCTCACCTTCATCTATGGTTTTCTAGGGAAATCTTTTGTTGCCACTGAACAAGGACTTTTGATCTATTCCTGAGGTAGTGCAGTGTCACTGCTGAGGAGAGAGGCTGCTACAGTGGACAGTGAAATTTAGTGATTTTGTAATTGGATGGATTTGGATTTTGAGTTCTGCCCAACAGGAAGCTTAGCTACACTGTTGGCAACATTGGATGAAGCAAGAATCATATCAGCTGCTTATATTGGTATCTTGAAAAGTTTGTTGTTTCTTAATTGAAAAGTAGTCTAGTGACTCCCCTAACTACATGTCTAGTGTCAATAAGCACACTTGTCTTTTACATGTCAGCCATGTGTTTGTAAGATATCTTTTTCTGTTTCTTGCCAAGAATATTTTTGCTTTTAAACAATATGTCTAAAAATTCTTAAATGTAATTGTAATGTATCTTTTAAGTGCCTGATGTACCAGAGAGAGCTATCCTTGAAGAAAGAGCACCAATTTATCCTCCTAAAAAAATAGCAAGACCGCCAGCCAAAGGTATACTGGATAGAGCATTGAAATATGGTATAAATGTTTTTTGTGTCTTGTATGTTCTGTGTACAGTGAGTACTGTTTGTTTTCTGTGGAATGTTCTTCCTTTGGTTAATTCCTAGTTGACAATGCCTTGTGATCCTATTGTTAGTAAGATCTATGTGCTAAATTTTAAGGTTCTTTTAATTGGTATCTTTTCAAGTGCCTGAAGTACGCAAGACAGTTGTCCGAAAAGAAAAAGCATATGTCGAAGTTCCTCAGTATGAAGAGGAAGAAGAAATTCCAAAATATGAGGAGGAAGAAACCACCAGATATGAGAAGGAAGTAATCCGTTACAAGGAGGAAGTTCACCACTATGAAGAAGTTAGTCACTATGAGGAAGAAGTTCCTCAGTATGAAGAGGAAGTCACACATTATGAAGAAGAAGCTGCTTATTATGGAGAGGAAGTTGCTGAATATGAGGAGGAAGAGTCAGAGGTTCCTTATGAAGAGGAGGCTCCTCTACCAGTTAGAGGTATACTTTAGGGTTTGTGTGAGAAAAAGCAGTATCTTTTCATTCCATTAAAATACCAAAGCTTTGTTTTAAAATGCTCTGGTGTGCTTTACAGTCTGCTTTTCTTCAAGATGTTTATTGATTAGTATGTAGTTTAAAAAACCTGTGATGACTGTACGTCTACTCTTTACTACTACCTCTATAAATTTAAATGTTCCATGTCATACATGTTCATTCCTCTTTCATATGAACTGGGTATAACTCGCTAAGAAAATTTAACTGAACTTAATTTCATCCTCATTTGGAATCCACTTTTCCTATCAGACTGTGCTTGAAATACTTAGAAGTGCTTATGCGATGTCTGCAATCACAGACAAAAAATATATTTGTCTAGAAAATAGGTAGGATACGTGATTTAGGAAGACAAATTCCATTGAATTCCACTCAGAAATCTTTGAAAACCCTATGGTTGATGTCTATTTCTGTCCTAAAGGGACATGAAAAAAAAAGATACAAAAGTTTTATTGAATATCCATATTTAAATACTCTTAGTTGTAGATGTTTCCCTTAGGACTAATTTTTATGGTACTGGTATACATTTTCTACATTGTTAGTACAGGATGAACATGATATTCACTTCTTAGGAGAACTAGGTCATTCCAAGACCTTGATACATAATAATATAAAGATATGAATAATCGATATCCGATTTTCCAAAATTACATAATCATCTAAGAGTATTTAAAAATGCATCCTTTCCAGTCCTGATCCAAATCATTCCATAATGTCTTTTCCCCAAAAAGAAGTTCAGAATTTCTTTTGATTAATTAGTGAATGCCAAAATTATACTTAACACTGTTTGCAGTAGAATTTTGACAAATTGATTAGCATATTTTTCATAGTTGAGAAAAAGTGAAGCTGCACACCTCAAAAGCCAAGTTAATCCTGAACAGGAAGATTAGTGTTGGTTAAAATTTCCTTTGACTCTGTCATAGTAGCTAAGTTTAATTCATATGTGCTCCAAACTTCCTTCAGTATGATCAGAGCCAGTGGGACTCCTGTCATTGTAAAACTTTTATGGATATTTCTGAATTTTGGAGTACAAAAAGAAGTTCAGATACATTTTAGTTGAAACCTTTGCCTCACTGCAGTTAAAGGGAAAGTCTGTTATTTCAGAAGAATTAAGTGGGGTTTTTAAAATATTTCATTTACCCAACAAATTTGGTATAAACTGCTGGGTACTTTTAATGTGTCCATAGTTCTGTGCTTGAAGTTAAGTCAGTTGATAAACTAGATGTGCTTGGGTCTTTTGGAAGAAAATCAGCATTTTATATTTAAGACATATACAATAACATGATGAGATGCAACCTATTAAATGCCTGAGTAGCATTAGGATCATAGTTCTAGGGAAAAATATGGAAAAGTAGTAAAAACACTAAATATCAAATACAGCAATTCAGTAATTGTTTATTACAATGTTTGTATTTTTGCAAATTTCCCACTGTGACACTTTATAATCCTCTTTAATAGCTGCTTCTAAGATGGCAAACTCTCTCTTAATCTTCTGATCTGCAAAAAAGCCCTTGAAGTTAAAAACACATTTACTGATGGTCTCAGTGGCTGAGCTGGGAGAATGGACATAATAGCAGCTAATAAAATGTTTGCTATTTTATTTTGTCTTAATGATGAAACCCTGTTAAATCATAGCTGTATGTTTTGAGTATGTATTCGTATGTTTGTTTGCACTTTATGTTCCCACTGTTATAGAAGTAAATACCTAAAACATTAATGATATCTTTCAAGTGCCTGAGGTTCCCAAGAGGCCTGTTCCAGAAGAAAAAATACCTATTATGAAGAAAAAAGAAGCTCCTCCAGCAAAAGGTATATATCTTCTCTCTATGTTAGCAAACATCCTCTGAATATGTAATTCACATTATATTTCAGCTGCCTTAATTGATTATTACCTTTTTCTGCCCTTTTTGGAGGGGGCTCTTCATATGAAATATCTGTGTTGCTGTCTTTTTTGTTTCATTTCTGTTTTGAGTAGCTTGTGGTTTATTTTTTAACTAAAATGATGTTTTTGAAGTGCCCGAGGTGCCAAAGAAACCTGTGCCTGAAAAGAAAGTCCAAGTGCCTAAGAAGGAAGCTCCCCCAGCTAAAGGTAAATGCACTTGTAATTACCCGTGATCAGAAAGATTCTCTAAAGTTCATTTATCTTCTCACTTGTTTTAAAAGCTAGGATAGTAAAAGAATTGTTACTCTTAAGAATTGTGGTTCTTTTTGTTTGTGTTTAATTGTTTAGTGTGACTGGCTTGTATGTCACGTTGTTTTAGATTCTCATGCCAAGCTCAATTTTCAATAATATCTTACTAAGTTCCAGAAGTGCCAAAGAAACCTGTTCCGGAAGAGAAGGTTCCTATTCCTGTACCAAAAAAGAAGGAAGTTCCGCCAGCCAAAGGTATATCAGCTCTTGACTGAATGTGTTAAAAAAATATTTAAAAAGTCAGTCTATGTTTATCTTTCCTCTTTTAATATAATGTAGAATGAAGAAAGTTTTCCAGTCTTGACAGTAATTTGTCATTCTACTTTATTGATTTATATCAATGTTCTTTATGGTATGGTTCAAAAATGAAATTCTTAAGCTACAATAATATTTTTTCAAGTGCCTGAAGTACCAAAGAAACCTGTGCCAGAAGAGAAGGTACTTGTCCCAGTGCCTAAAAGAGTGGAAGAGCCTCCACCAGCCAAAGGTATACACCAGTTTCTGGTTCAACTCTGTGATTCTAGTTTTGTTTCTTCAGCTTTAGAAATCTGCCAGTAACAATCCCATTCCTCAGCCCACTGGCCTATGTTTGATCAGGATGCTGTGGCTGTGTCTGTCTGTTAGTCATGGATGCTATGCTTATTTTTTGCTTTGAAAATGTTTGTGTTTGTGTATTGAATTGTCTCTGTCTTTTGGATCTTATATTTCTAAATAATTTTAAAGTACTTGCTGTTTCAAAAACAGATGCTTCAAAAGATATACAATGTACCTAAACAGCCAGCTTCCCCTTAGCCTTACGACACCAATTTGTAATGCTGTAGTCCATGTGTGTTTGTAAGTTTACGTATGTGCATAAATCTGTGGATAAAATTATGCTTTCATACACAATTAGATTTTACAATAAATATGTGCTTACAACATGTGTTGTCTTTTTACCATGTCTTATCTTACATTGAAAATTAATTCCTTAAACAAAAATGTCTTTTAAGTGCCTGAAGTGCCCAAGAAAGTTCCAGAAAAGACAGTACCTGTCCCTGTACGTAAAAAGCCAGAACCTCCACCAGCCAAAGGTATTGATTCTTATAAACTGAACATGTAGACAGTGCTTCTTGTTGGTTTTTTTTGTTTGTTATTAGAATGTAATTGAAATATTATAGCAGTTTGTGAAAAATGTACTTGCTAATTGATACTCTTTAGCTTCTGTGTAAGTTGTCTCTCATTTTCTGATATTGTGTCCAAGTTTTCTACAATTAAACACTATCTTTAACGTGCCAGAAATACCAAGACCTCCCAGTGAAGAGGTACATGTTTTTGCTCCTGAAGAAGAGGAAGAGGAAAATGTTCCAGAGATACCAGCAAGAGGTATACCATTCCTTCTTGAAGATTATGAGAGCTTTGTTCAATTCATTAAGATCTTCATCTGCATTCATTGTTAAGCTTGGTGTGAATCTTAATTAACCTTCTGGGGGGAGTTTTCTTATTCTTCTTGGTCTGTGTGCCTTTGTTCTGTGGTTTCCATAGTTTTGATGTTCTAAAAGCAATTAAAAATTTCTTATCAAAACAATATCTTTAAAGTGCCAGAGGTGCCCAAGAGAGCTGTCCTAGAAGAAAAAGTACCTGTTGCAGTTCCTAAAGTAAAGAAAATTCCACCATCTAAAGGTATATCACATCCTGTTGTATGCAGATAATTCCTCTCCCTCTTATTTTCATATTTCAGTGGAATCTAATTTTAAAATTGAATTTATACTCATGTAAAGTCAAATCCTTGGTTCTAGCACTCTGCTGCTTCCCTGTAGCGGGCAGTGGTAGGGCTCAGACATGACTTGATTGTCTATTTTGTTATTGGTTTCAACAGGTTGAGAATCAAGCCTTGAATGACTTGCCTTTTTTTCCTTTTAAATGATCACTGTGAATTAAATCATTCATTGTGATATTATAATTCAGAACTAATTTTTAAATTAATTTTAGCTTAAATTAATTAATTTTAACTAATTTTAAAATCAATTTAACTAATTTTTCAAATAATTTAAATTTTGTTGAAACAGAAACGCAATATCTGAAATAAAATATTATTTTTACCTGGAAATTCTTCAATTCAGGGAGATCACTCTTACATTTACCTTGAGAGTATGCTAAATTCTCAAGTTTTTTAGCTAAACTTATACAAAAATAAAATCAATTCAAAACTGGCTATAGAAATAACCAGATTATATACCCTAAATGTGAAATTCAAGGAGGAGGCAGACTATTGCAAAGACCACAATCTGGTGCCAAGCAAATTCTACCTGAGCAGCAGAGTTTTTTAGGAAAGCAGACACTGGAAGGTTTTAATGTAAAAAAAAAACACCTAGATGCTAATAATCTTCCTTAACCTCTGGTTTGTAGCATATCTTGATAATATTTTCTGTTTGCAACAACACTGTGGAATTAAAAATTGGGCAAAATAGCTATTCCTCATATAATTCTTGTAGCCAAATTGCACATTGCTGCTGCCAGGGAGCAAAAAATACCTAATAGAGTTTCCCCTGTTTTTATTACTATTTTATTACTGTTGTTATGTTAAAATTGCTGTCCCTGAGTTTTATGTTATGAATTTTCTTTGTGATGTTGTGAAAGTAAAGTTCTTAAAATAATATCTTTAAAGTGCCTGAGGTGGCAAAGAAAGTTGTGTCTGAAGAAAAGGTTCCCATTTTTGTTCCTGAGGAAGAAGGAGAGGAAACTATTCCAGAAGAAACTGTACCACCAAAAGGTACACAATCTTTTCTTGCAAATTACTCATTACATCTTTTGTGTTCATTAGTATTCCTCTTTATTTCTTGTTCTAAGCTTTATATAAAACTTAAGAATCTTTTGGAGGAAGCTTGTGGTCTTGTTTCATGTTTTTACCTTGTTTCATGTTTTTCATGCTTTTACTGTTCTGAAAGCAATTTTAAAATGTGTTTGCAAAATAATATCTTTAAAGAGCCAGAGATTCCTAAGAAACCTGTCCCAAAAGAAAAAATTCCTGTACCCACTCCTGAGAAACTGGAGCTTCCTCCAGCAAAAGGTACATAAATTAATACTTAGGAAAACAATGTGTTGTTATTTTCATTCAGTGTCTCCATCTAGTTTATTTTGTTTGTTATCTAGTTTTGTGTCTGTGCTGCCTTTCTGTATTGATGTCTCAAAGTACCTGTCGAATTCTTAGCTAAAAAAAAGCTCTAAAATTATTTTACATCTTCAAGAAGTATGCCTATGGATGTAAAGTGTCTTTTGCTTTAATTTCTGTATCATCTTTTAAAAATACATTCTGCAGATCAGTTCGTATGTCATTATGTCTGTTTGTATGTGTTTTGTGTTCTCTTTCTCATACTACTGGTGGATGACATTCTTAAAATAAAATGTCTTTAAAGTGCCTGAGATGCCTAAGAAACCCATTCCTGAAGTAAAAGAACCTGTTCCTAAAAAGGTGCCAGCTCCATCAGCCAAAGGTATTGCAGTTTGTACATGCCGTTATCATTAACTGATAATATTCTTCATACAAGCTGAGTTTAGCAAGGGACATGTTAGTATCTCTGTCTTGTATTACATTTGTCACTATATTGTTTGTTCGTTTGTTTGTAAGTCTCTGTTCTAAGCTTCTGGCTTGGTGTCTATTTATAAATTATGCAAAAGAATACTGAAGTTAGGTCCTATCTTTAAAGTACCCAAGATGACTAAGAAGGTTACACCTGCAGAGAAGGTGCTTGTTGCTCCCCCTGAAAAAGTGGAGGTTCCAGCTGCAAAAGGTATATGTAGTCTTTATAATTAATATTTGTGCTAAAAATACTCTTGACCTTCTTCTAACTTTTGTCTCTGTTGTATGAGATTTCTGCTTGAATTTATGTTAAAACTCTTCATTTTCAATGTTTGCATCGTAGAACCGTAAACCTCTGTTTCTTGTGCTTTTTTACGTATACTGCTCTAAGGTGGTTTGGTTTTTCTAAATTCCTAAACAAAATCTGTATCTTTAAAGTCACGGAGGTGCGTAAAAGAGCTGTTGCAGAAGAGAAAGTACCAGCTGTTGTGCCCAAACCCAAAGAACCAACACCGACTAAAGGTATAGATATCTTTCTTCTTACTTCTCCCAAAGATTTGTTTTTCCTCCTCATTCTAAAATCTTTTATAATATATATATTGTTTCAGAAGAATGGTTTTATAATTTAATTTAACTTATGCTTGTGGTTATTGTGTACATTTTCTGTTCTTTGTGAATTATCTTGACTAACTGTAAAAAAAAAAAAAGTCAGATAGTAACAATAATACTGTTTCTAAAGTGCCCGAAGTTTCCAAGAAACTTGTCCGGAAAGAAAAAGTCACTGCTCCTGCTCCTGCACCTGCAATGGAGAAGTATGAATACACATATGAAGAGTATGAGAAGTATGAGACATATGAAAGCACTGAAGAGTTTGAGCGGATTCAGGAAGCTGAAGAAATTGAGGCATATGAGGAACCTGAAGAACCTGAGGGATACAGGGAGATTCAGGAACAGGAATATGCAGAGGAGGCTGAGGAAGAAGATATCTACGGAAAGTACGAGTTTAAGGAGAAAGAAGAGATCTATGAGAAATATGAGGAGGTATATGAGGAGGCTTACGAAATCCAACCAGCTATAGGTAAATCAAGTCATGATTTCTTTGTTCTTATAGCGTGTTGTTTCCAGTTACTGCTTAAGCCTCCTATGGGTATTTATTTATATTTTGCCTTGTTTGTAGTCCTATGTTAGTCTGTTGCTGGTAATGATAAATCAATTCAAAGACTATTTCTATCCTACTCCTTCCTAAGGAATTCTTCCCTTCAGAGTGAAATGGGAGGGTTCCCCACCTGACTGCCCAAGAGTGAGTTAGTGTAGATATGACACAGGCAGAGAAATTTATAATTTTCTGATGTAGTTCAGCTTCAACATGAATTAAATTTTTTTTTTGCATTGATATTTGATTCTTTTGCCCAGTTTAGCTCCTTTGAGTTACAGAGATATTGGAACTCATGTAAAACTTTCCTTTCCACCATTTAAATTATGAGTCCTCATGTCAAACAGAAAGTGCATCTACAATGTACCAAAAGATGTAGGCTGATACTCCTTTGTTTTGTTGCCCAAGAATTCTGAGAATACCACTTGCTTTTTTTCTGCATAAATTATGATATGAGTAATTGCCTAGTTTGCTGTGTTTATATCTGTTGTAATTCCTCATAAATAATTTACAATCCATAATGAAATATTTTTTAAAGTGCCTGAGTTGCCCAAAAGACCTCTGCCAGAAGAAAAAGTACCTGTTCCTAAAAGAGAAGCTCCACCAGCCAAAGGTACATCAACTATTAGATACTTTTGAAAACAGGCCTTCTACCTGAGTCTCTAAATCCCCAGATCCATTAATTTACCTATTCTGATTTAACTGCTAGATCCTTAACTTTCTTTCATGGTATAGTCAAAGTGAAGCTACTAAAAAAAAAAAGTATTTCTTTAACAAACCAAAAATGAGACAAATTTACTTCCTGGAGGCAAAATTTAATTTTTGCCATCACAATATGTGACATTTTATAGCTAATCATTGAAACCCTAGTTTCCTGCAGAATCCTAAAAAACTAGAACTTTCTTTAACCTAATGATGTGCTGGAAGGTATGCAATCTTAGTAGGTGTTCTCCGTATCAGGGTTTACAAAACCTAAGTGTCATGAATAGCAACTGTCAGTGGATGCTAGTACAGTTACTGTATTAGTCCAGAATTTTGTAATTTTCTGTTCATAGCACTCATTTTGCCAGAATTCATTTCATGATAAGTTCTACACTTGTTTCTCATATGAATTCTCAGAATTAAATTAGTGGGCAAAAGTGGATTTGCTTGCTTGTTTGTTTTTACAGAAAGGCTTGGACTTAGTTGATAGGAAATTAAAACCTTACTGTATTCCCAGGTGCTATTATTTAGAGCTGATAGTTCATGAAACTAATTGTTAAGGCTTGTCCTAGTCAAAAATTTACCCAACAACAGCAGTGTTTTTCTTTCATTGAATACCAAAACTCTAGCTATGTGAATCCAAGCAAACTGGTCCAGACAGGTGGCCTATTTTGTATTCTATACATGTATATATGTATTATATATATATATGTGTATTTGTGTTTTGCTAATATTTCTGACTCTTTGCATTGCTTGCTTTTTGTTTAACTTCTATTCTTGCATAATACTCGTACTGCAAACATTCTTAAAAAACCACCCATGTCTTTAAAGTGCCAGCGGTGCCAAAGAAACCTGTACCAAAAGAAAAAGTACCACCTACTGTTCCTAAAAAGGAGACGACTCCACCAGCTAAAGGTATACTTCCTCTGTGTTGTCCTCATGGTATATGAACTCTAATTTCATTCTTTTGTCCTCATTATTTGTTGAGAAACTTGCATGTGTTTTATGTCCCCACAGTGGTTTTTTCATCTGTTTGTAACTGAATATTTTTTGCCTGTTTGTTTCAAGTCATTTGTTGAAAACGTGTGAGAGTCACTTTAAAAAATGAGTGTTTTGTCATTAAGCTGCACATGAAAGTAGTTCAGAAAGAAAGAATATTTTTATTTCTTCTGAAAAGGAATCTTTCAAGAATATATATTTTTAAACATTATTCTTTTGTCTAATCTTCAAAATTAACATAGATGTTCTTTCAGGAAGTATTTAATTCTTTGATGTTTCAAGAGTCTTCCTTGTTAGATTTGCTCTTCTTCTTTCTAACTTCTTCCAAATAGCTTTGAAAGCCCTAAAAGTAAATTATATCTTAAAGGGCCAGACGTTCTCAAAAGAACTGTCCCTGAAGAAAAGAAACCTACACGTACACCTGAAATAGAAGTTCCACAGAAGAAAGGTAAAAGAGGTTTTGATATGAGATCTTATGGAAATATTTGTGCCATTTCTCCTAGCTAACATCTTTTAAAATGATTGTTGTGTCCTTTACACCATTGCAAGAGCACCCAGTCTCAAGTGAAATTCAGCTCTCAGTGATATACTGTAAACTCTGAGGCAAACATTTCAGATGTGCTAGACAGTAAATCATTGAATTATGAATGAAAACATGCTGAGGAGGTATTTCTAGTTACATTACCACTATGTAAATCTTCAATGCTTTTATATATGTAATATATAGTTGTGAATTTAGTTTAAACTGGGGTTTTGAAACCAATATATTGCTGAAGTAATAGGGCAAGAGCCAGTTAAGTTTAAGACGTTAAAGCTGTTACACCTATCCAAAGGAAAAGCATGACAATTCAGTGAGGAAAGCAAATGGATTATGCTCTTTGAGAGCAGAAACTATAAATTTCTTCACATAATTCATTGTTCCATCAAGACAATTCTAGAACTGTATTGTATTTCATTCTCAAAAAGGCACAGTATTCGAGATCTCAAAGGGACTTAGTTTTCTGGGTTTATTTTTGTTTGGGATATTAAAAATGACAAATTATTCTGAGGTTACTAAAAGAAAGCTAATATCTTTGAAGTTCCTGAGTTTCATAAGAGAGCTGTCCTTGAAGAGAAAGTACCCATCATTATCCCTAGAGAAGAGGAGCCTCCTTTCTATGAAGGTACATCAATTACACATCTACCAAACAGTAAATTGCAGAGAATATATCAATTCATGCTCTACAGTGTTCTGTGAAATATATTTTCAATTAATTTTTAAAAATATTTAGAAGTAACTTACATCCATGACTTTTAAACCAACTCTCTCCCCAAATTTAGATGTAGTTCAGCATTTTAAAAATTTAAAATTTAAAATGTTAAACTGAATTTAAAAATAGAGTGTAGCATTCTAAAAACGCTAAACTTTTCTCCTGTGATAATAAGAGAAAGAAACGTAAATAAGAGAGAAACTAAGTTTCTGATCCAGGAAACACTTTAATCACACTGGAGCAAAGAAATGAACTTAAGTAGACAATGGTTTAAGGGCCATCCTAAGCAACAACTAATTTTTGAGCTGGGATAGAGTTAGTTAACTCCAAATGAGAACATATGAAATTCAGTTCCAAACTCTATCTAATACATGAAACTAAGTACCAAGAAACTAAAATTAAACATTTGTATATACTTGTATTTTACTGATTGGGAGTGGTCACTTCTAGCAGACATAGGTAAATGATTAAGCTGAACTGAGATATTTGAATGACTTATGTTCAAACAGCTCCTTGTCCATATACATGTCTGCATTTTTGCATTACAAGTTGTCTTTCTACTCTTGTCTTGTAATTAATACTAAAATATGTAAAATAAACTAATATCTTTAAAGAACCTGAAGTTTATGGAGAAGTTCCAACAGAAGAAAAAGTCCCTTCTATTATTCCTAGTGAACCAGAAGCTCCAGCAGCTAAAGGTACACCAACTCTTCAAGCTATGTAAAGCAACACATTCCCTACAAATTAGTTATTCATGTTCATCATTCCATCTGTGTGCTAATCTGCTATTAAATGTGTTCATTCTCATGTTTCCTTAGACACTATGTGTCTGTCATTGCTTCTTTGTTACTCACACTTTGTATATTATAATGTTCTTTAAAAAATGCAATATCTTTGACGTATCTGCAGTGACAAAGAAAATTGCCCCACTTAAGAAAATACCTGCTGCTGTACCTACAGAAGAAACTCCTCCAGCTAAAGGTACAAGTCCTCCAAATGGATTTTCTCTAACCTCTTTTAAAAGTGAGGAACCAAGTGAAAAACCCAACTTGCTTGGTTTTTTTAAACAACAAAGCAAGGTGTCATAGACACCTTATAGTTCCTATTTTTGTCTTTTGTTAGCAGCTGCTCAAACAGACTGATACATTCTGCTCCAAGAATTTAAAATTCAGAAAGACTAAATTAGACAAAGAAATTTAGTAGACAGGAGACTCATTAGTAGAGCCAGGGATTAGCCTTATATTTTTTTGACTTCATGTCTCATATTTTTTTCCTAAAATACTTTGACAATATATTAGAAAAAAATCTAAAATGTTGTGGCAGAAGCTTGTTTGCAGAAGGACTCTTTGCAGTCATATCAGGGACTTTAGGATAAAGTCAAGATTAAGGTAATACTTTAAATTGGGACAAAATACAGAACCACAAAAGTTTTTTCATAGCAACATAATTTTTGTAGTAGAAGTCCAACACTAAAGAACTCAATAGATGTTGGAAGCATAATAATTAGTAAATTGCACTGGAGTTTTGCCTTGCTTTTATGGGTAATTTTGAAATTTCAAAAAATAAACTCCTTTAGATTGCCAAAATTCCTAAAAAAAAAACCAACCCAAACCAAACAGAACCCCAAACAAACAAACAAAGCCAACACAAAACCCTATCAAACAAACAAAAAAACCCCACAACAAAAATCCACCAAAAAACCCCATAAACCCACAGGAAAAACAAACAAACTAATAAGAAACCCAAGCATAAAAAATCCTACTCTCTTTTCAGAGAAGAGCATATTCAGACCTGGAAGTGCTAGGAGTAAAAAAAACAATGAACTCCAGAAGGCGAAGTTGTTGAGTTGTATTCACAGCTTAATAGGGTGTATTTTTCGTATTGTTCTAGTAGAACTTTTTATTGTTTTACGAAACTGTATTACTTATTTCATAGTACAAATTTCTAAAATAAACCAATATTTTTAAGTTCCTGAAGTACCAAAGAAAGCTGTCCACAAAGAGAAAATACCTCCTGCTCCACCTAAAGAAGAACCTTCATACTTTACAGGTACAAGAAATTTTGAGTGAGATTTGAAGGATAAACAATGTTTTCATACATAAATTTTTAATTGTTTTGAGAGCATTCTGCTTATCATGAACTAAGGTTTACTTAACAGCTTTGGTTAGTTGCGACAGTACAACATTAATTGTTCTCAAGGGGAAAATTAGCTGCTACTTGAGATCAGACCAAAGGAAAAAAAAATAAAAATAAAAAGTGACAGAGCTTAGATAGACAAGGCCTATCTCTTGCACTCAAGGTAGTAGCTCAGTTTAGGACATACCACACATCTTTCTCTTGACAAGCTGCAGAAGTCATATCAGGGTAGAATAAGAGATTTTTTTCATTCCTTATTTGAAAGCATCCTAATTTTGCTGGTGGATATAAAATAAACCTGTGTACCTTAAGAGGAGCTTGAATATTTGTTTATATTTGTTCTTTATCTTATATGTTGTCTAGTTTTCTGAATATATTCTAAGTTAATTTAAGTGTTTAAACTAATATCTTTCAAGTACATGAAGTGTATGAGGAGATGCACATAGAAGAAGAAATTTCCACTGTTCATAGAAAAGAGGAGGCTCCAGCACCTAGAGGTATATATCTTCATCATCTCTTCCTGCAATTTACTAAATCATGAACTCCAGGAAAATTAAATTATTCATGTTCATGGTTTAGTTCTTGTTCAAAGTAATTAATATTTGTATTCATTCTTTTAGTACCCTACTTATATGAAAAACTTGAGGTTTTTTATGATTTATCTTTCTATCCTTAAAATGAACTAATATCTTTAAAGTGCCCACGGTCACTAAGAAAGCTCGTCCAGAAGAAGTGCCTATTGCTGTGCCTAAAAAAACAGAACCTACGCCTGTGTCTAAAGAACCAGAACCTACTCCTGTATCTAAAAAACCAGAACCTACTCCTGAGGCTAAAAAACAAGAACCTACTCCTGTGCCTAAAAAACCAGAACCTACACCTGTGGCTA
>NW_020897703.1:11299336-11305987 GCF_003984885.1 Neopelma chrysocephalum
CTACTCCTGTGCCTAAAAAACCAGAACCTACACCTGTGGCTAAAAAATCAGAACCTACTCCTGTGCCTAAAAGACCAGCATCTCCACCGTCTAAAGGTACTCTGAGAGCCTAGTAGAACTGAGGTCTTTTGCTGATAAACGTCTTTACTGTTTCTTACACAGTTTCTGATTAATTAGTTCATGGTCCACTTGTGTCAGATTTGTGGTATTTCTGTTGTATATGTCCCTGTGTCTGTTTCTTAACTTGTGTCTAATTCATAAAATTAAAATCAGTAAATGCCTTCCAGGTGTGTGAATTGCCTAAGAAAACTATTACTGAAGAAAAACCTGCCCTTCTGCCTAAAAAGCCAGAAGCTCCATCTGCCAAACTCCTTTCTCTACGAGTTACATCTGTCCCTTGTATTGTTGTTGTCAAAACACTAAAAATGAGTTGAGTTTATCTATTTCTTGTAGCCAAAAATGACCTAGAAATTGTATCAGAAGCTAGACAAAAAAGGACTAGAAATAAGGAAAGCTCTGGCTCAGTTAACATGCAGTGAGATTTACAGAACAAACATTTTCACTTTGTGGGTACTATGAACAGCCTCAGAAATTCTATCAATACTCAAGCAAGAAGTATATGTACTTCCTGTTTCACACCGCTCATGTTAAACTTAGAGGTCAATGGATTTAATTGTGAAATAGAATTGGCACAGAAACCAGTTGTTGCAATTCATTCAAGTATTCCAAAAGTTCTGTCTGAACTAGCAGTTTGTGTGGCGTGTCCCCACCGCATGACAAAAAGTCAGTTCAAACTTGTTCTTTGCCAGAGAGATAGAACCATGAAGACTTTTCAGAACTTGTAACTGTTGTCAAAGCATCTTTATACATCTAATTGTTTTGTCTTATTTCTTTGTATTGGGTGTTTTATTTTTGTAATTTTTAAAACTACACTAATTTCTTTGAAGTGTCCAGGTACCTAAGAAATTAATAGATGTTGCTGTGCCTAAAAAGCCAAGAGTAACACTATCTAAA
The DNA here is from genome assembly GCF_003984885.1 of Neopelma chrysocephalum. NCBI lineage: Eukaryota > Metazoa > Chordata > Aves > Passeriformes > Pipridae > Neopelma > Neopelma chrysocephalum. The sequence continues at coordinate 11,300,351 of NW_020897703.1, forward strand.
TCTTATATGTCAATAATGGTAACTTTCTGAGGAGATTTCTCTTTCTCTTGGGCATTAGTGTTTATAGTAAAACTAATTTATAAAAGTCCTAGTAGAATGTAATAGTCATATCTCTTTTTATATCTTTTGTTTATTTTCTTTCTGATGTGGTTCTTGTGATACTCTTTCCTCTTAATAATTTTAAATGCTTTAAATATTAAAAAAATGAATGCTGTTTTCTTTAAAGTGCCAGAGGTACCCAAGAAAATTCCAGAAGAGAAAGTAGCCACTGCTGTCCCTAGAAAACCAGAACCACCACCAGCCAAAGGTATGTTGCACTACAGAAAACTAAAATTTGGAAGAGGAAAAGAACCTTGATTGTGCAGATTAGTTATTTGATTGTTTGTTTGCATTTTCCTGTTACTTTTATTTTCTGTGCCCACAGTTCTGTATATGTTACTGTTTTGAAAATTCTTTTTTCTGATTCATAGCTGTAATCAGTGTACCAGTATGTTAGAAATATTGATGTGGCTGGGCAGAGATGAGACTGACACTTGAGAACAACAGAAGAAATCTTAAGAGAAGAGGAGAAAAGAGGGCCTCTGTGATGTGAAATACTCCCAATAGATAATGAAAAATTGGCCCCAAAAGAGAGTATAGGATAGTGATACAGATGTCTAATAGAGGAGAAAACCCTCCATGCATAGATGAAAAATTGATATCATGAAGCCATCACATACAGAAGAATGTGACAAGAAATACAAAATGGACAATGTCAGTCTAAGGGAAATAGATTCAGGAAATGGTTGAAGAAAACAGAAAAATAATCTAGTGTAGAAGACGACACTCCAGAAGACTTTGAGGTGTCTCCTCAGATTATACAAGGGCATAAAATAACCTTAAGGCAATAAATATATCAAATCAAAGGGTCTATTAAGAACATTTGCAATTCTACTGAAAAGTTTTGAACATAACTATACAATTCCATATAATAACTGAAAGTAATCTCTTCCCTAAAGGGCCTGAAGGACCCAAGGAAGCAGTTGTAGAACAAAAAATCAAAGTTGCTGTGCCTGAAAAGCCAGAAGTTACACCAGCTAAAGATACTTGACATTATGACAAAAGTAACAGAATCAAAAAAATCACTCTTTTATTGTTTTAACAATAAAGACAGTATTTAAGACCTCTCTTAGCATTTTCTTCTGTTGTCAAAGTTTTTTCAAGTGAACAAATGTGTTGTGTAATAAAAATTGTTCTTTGTAGTTGTGTTTTCACTAATAGTGATCTGCTGCTATGCTATAATGTTGTTTATAAAATTATCGTAGTATAAAATTATTGATATTTTTCATGTGCCTGAGATACTAAAGAAAGTGGTCCCAGAAAAGGCTTCAGTTAGAGTATCAAAGAAACCAGAACCTCCACTAACTAAAAGTAGCTGCTGTACACAAGAAAACCCCTTAATTGTCTAGGTTACCATTTCAACATGGTGGTAATTTACTTTTACTATAAATGTCTTATAAAATATTTTTGTTGTTTGAATTGTAGTTTTTGTATCTGTACCTCAATGAGGCAACAGAGAGAATTTTCTGTAGGCAAAGGTAAATTACATGTTCACATACAAAACCACTGATGCTTTTCATGTCCCCGAGATTTACGTTTTCTTAGTGTCTGAACACTACAGACATATCTTTGAAATGCATAAAAATAAAATTAATAATTTTTTTGAAGTGCCTGAGGTGCCCAAGAAAGTGGTTTCAGAAGAAAAAATACACATTGAAGTTCCTAAAAAACCAGAACCTCCACCACCTAAAGGTACATGTTCCATAGTGATGAGATTGCACACAATCTTTAATCTGTTTCTTTAAATATTATCCTTCTTAAGTTTGTGTTATCTGCTTTTTTTATGCTCTAATATTTGTAAGTGTTACAGACTGTGTTGTCTTCTTCACTTGTGAGTAGCTCCCAGTAAGCACCAATGGCTACTAATGGTGTGCAAATAGCAACACAAAAAAGAAAACCCCAGACCATTTATCGGGTTGGGGTTTTATATGATGGTGTGTTATTTTTTGTCTTGTATCTATTGTTGCCTTTTTCATTCCTATTCTTCAAATTCCTAACACTAAAACAAACAAATGTCTTTAAAGAACCAGAGGTGCCGAAGAAAGTTGTTCCAGAAAAGAAAATACCTGCGCCTAAAATACCAGAACCTGTGGTTGTCCCAGAACCAGAGGCTGCACCTGAAGAACCAGAACCTCTACCAAAGGAAGGTAAATTTCAACACTAACAAAATAACAAAAGCAATGTTTTTCCTCTTTTCTTTAATATTATAATTACCCAGGCCTTCTGTTTTCTGAGTTTCTACATTATACTTGTTCTATCCACCTGCATGCGTGTGTGAAACAGACATACATGGTTGTTTTTGAAAAAAAGGGGCAAAACTTGGGTGTCTGAATTGCCTGTACTATATATTTCTTCTTACAAATTTCGATTATTCTTATTATTCTACCTGCTTGGGTTCATGAAAACAACCACAGCTAATATCTTCAAAGTTATAATAGAAGAAAAGAAAATACCCATTCTAGTAGCTGAGGGCAGAAGATATCAATGTGATTGAAATACCAGAAGCTCCATCAAGAAAAACTAGATGCCATCACTGATATTTCTTAAAAGTATCTTCAGCTAATTGCCTGCAGTGCTGTTAATATCTTTTGTCCCGTCCATTCTGCTTGAAATTGTCATGGATTTTACTTACTGTTTGAGTTATACTGTGAGTGCATGTGTGTATGTCTGTATGGGGGCATGAGTTTTGTGAGAGAGGAGTGTGTGTGTACACTTGAGAGAAAAGAGAAAAAAGCCAAAATGTCATATATTCATCATTAAAAAGGGCAACATAAATGATCAGTATCTGAAATGTTTTTAATATTTTCATTACAATTGTGTTTTTGTGTTTTATGATTGACTTAATTTTGGCATGATTGTCAGTGCCATTGTTAAATTTAGAACTAATATCTTTTATGTACATAAAGTGGCCAAGACAACTTTCCCGGAAAAGGAAGTACCTGTTCCAGTTTCCCGAAAACCAGAGTCCATTGCAGGACCCCCAAAAGCAAAGCCTCAAGAGGTGGAACTGCAAGAACCGGAAGTGGCTAAAGTGGCCAGAAAGCAGAAGGTTGTAGTGGCAACTCAAAAACTAGACCATTTTCTGACATCTGAGGAGCCCGAGACTGTTTTGACATCCCCAAAATTAGAATCTGTTGTGGCATCCCAAAAACCAGAGCATGCTGTCATGCTTGAGAAACAAGAGTTTGCTGTGGTATCTGAGGAACGCAAGCCTGATGCAGAGTCCCAAAAACTAAAACATGGTGTGATGCCCCCAAAACAGAAGCCTGTTTTGGAACACCAAGAACTAGAACATGTTGTAGTGCTTGAGAAACAAAAGTTTATTGTGGTATCTGAGGAACCCAAGCTTGATGTGCCACCCCAAAAGTTAAAACATGGTGTGGTGCCCCCAAAACAGAAGCCTGTTTTGGAACACGAAAAACCAGAACATGTTGTAGTGAAACAAGTTGTAATGAAACAAGAACATGTTGTAGAGAAACAAGAGTTTGTTGTGATATCTGAGGAACCCAAACCTGATGCAGAGCCCCGAAAACTAAAACATGGTGTGATACCCCCAAAACAGAAGCCTGTTTTGGAACACCAAGAACCAGAACATGTTGTAGTGCTTGAGAAACAAGAGTTTATTGTGGTATCTGAGGAACCCAAGCTTGATGTGCCACCCCAAAAGTTAAAACATGGTGTGATGCCCTCAAAACCAAAGCCAGTTCTGGAATCTCAGAAACCAGAACCAGTTATAGCCCCCAAGGAACCTAAGTTCACAGTGGTGTCTGAGGAGTCAGAGATAGTTGAATCAACCAAAAAATCAAAGCCTGGTTTGGTGCCCCCCAAAACAAAACATTTTGTGCTGACCCAAAAAACAGAGCTTGTAGCAGCTGAGGAAATAGACTTTGCTGCAGATTTCCAAAAGCCAAAGCCTATTGCAGTGTCCAGAAAATCAAAGCCTGTTGTGGCACCCTGCGAGCCAGAACCTGTCATACTGCCTGAGGAACCAGAAACAGTTTTAGCACCCCAAAAACTGGAGTCTTCTACACCCCTTCAAAAACCAAAGCCTGAAGTGGCATCCAAAGCACCACACCTTGCTTTGGCACCGGAGGAACCACCACCAGTCAAGTTGGCCGAAAAGCAAGAGCATATTGCTATACATAAAAAGCGAGGAGCTGCACAGACTAAAGGTACCTCTTCTTATGCATAGAATCTCTTTTCCTTCTCTTGAGTGTGTTATGTTTCACTGCTCATTTTAAAGCTTAATAAATGTAACTAATATCTTTAAATATGCAATGCCTGAAAGGCATTCCCAGAACAGAAAATTCCTCTAGCTGTTCCTGAGAAATCAAACACTCCATCAGTCTACATGTTATCATGAATACACGACAAGCACACCTAGTCTTCTCTTAAGTGTGACCTTAACATCTTTTGTTCTGTTTATCATTCTGGATCTGTTTTAAGTGATGTTTGCTAAACAAATTGCACTGAATATGAGTGTGTACTAATTTGTTATGTCAGAACATTTCTGTTGCCCTCTGTGTTTCAGTCTCTGTACTTACATTGTTGTATTGTTGTTGTAAAATTAAATGCACTAATATCTTTGAAGTGCCTGACATGGCTGAGAGGACTGTTCCAGAGGAGAAACTGCCCCCTGCTGTATCTAAAAAAACAGGAGCTTCACTTCCTAAAGGTACATGTCACCACATGTCATCATCATAAGGAAGGGTGTTGTTGGGGTTTTTTTGATGAATCTCAATTCAAATTGATCTTTCACTGTATACTTTGATATCAAAAATGTGATAGATGTACCAAATATGAATTGCTGTGCAGGGGTGTCAAATATTTCCTCAACTAAAACCATACAAACTTTTGCTGTTCTAGGTTTAAGACATATCAAGCAGACACGATGAACTTATGTCTATGAAAAAATGCCAAAAACTTAAAGATGCTAACAAGAGAATGAATTCATAAACAGTTGTTCACATTATTAGTAGGGATGGCTTAGTACATGGTTTAATGGGGCTTGGCAGTGTTAGGTTTACAGTTAGACTTGATGATCTTAAAGGTTTTTTCCAAACTAAATGATTCTAAAATTCAATGAGAAAACATTCATTCTGCCACCAGATTCTCTCCATCTGAAATACTGTGAAAAACTGACTCAAAGTAAAATTTAAATTAATATAACAGGAAATACTTATAAGCAACAACTAGTGATTAGAATGGAAGCCAGGAGATGTTAGAGGGAAAATGTGATAAGTTAAAGAAGAGAGGAAACATGTAAAGACAGAAAAAGAAAGGTGAAGTGGACCTGAAGGATAAAAAATATTGATATTATCCAAGTAACAAGTAAAAAGATGACAGTAACTACCTAAACCAAGACAGAACACACAGTCTTTAATGAAACATGGCTGATGCACAAATACAGTAGGGTTCCATAAGTCTCTGATTATCTGTTACTGAGAAGCCATATGTTTTCTACATTTCCACCTTGACTGAGAAACAAAGTCCAAACCCAGAATTCCCATCTCCTGTGTGATGTATTTGACACCCTGG
>NW_020897703.1:11305997-11433809 GCF_003984885.1 Neopelma chrysocephalum
TCCTTGCCCCTCTGCACTCTGTGGGGAGGGGTGAGAGCAGCATCTGGCCATTTTGTGTCTATATATGCATGATCTTTAGTGCATTCAAGTAAAAATAACTAATATCTTTAAAGTGCCTGAAGTGGCTGAGGAGAAAGAGTCAGAAGAGGAGGTGCCGGTGGTTGTTCCACCAAAGCCTGTGGCTGTGCCCAAGAAACCTGTGGCTGTGCCCAAGAAACCTGTGGCTGTGCCCAAGAAACCAGAGCCTGTGACTGTGCCAGAAGTACCAAAGCCTACGCCTGTCCTTAAAAAACATACAGTTCCTTCAGTTAAAGGTACATACATCAGTGACTGAGCCTCTCCTTTTCTCTATTCTCTGAATACTTTTTCCCTTGTTTCACTGATGGATGCAGGGCTAAATTAATAATATGTCACTTAAAATTTTATTATTCTTCATGTTTTGCATGCCCTACTCTTTTTAGACATTGCACTTTTCATTAATGTATGTATATATATCTTAATATTCACAAAAATGAAAATTTACTAATATCTTTAAAGCACCTGAAGTGCCAGAGAGAACTGTCCCAGAAGAGAAAGTGCCTCTTACTACACCTAAAAAGTCACAATTACAAAAACCAGAGCCTTCTCCAACCAAAGGTATATATTGCCAGGAGACATTTCCTGAGAATAAATGTTTTCTATATTCTCTCTTTTCTTTGTTCCCAACTGAGTCTATAAAATGTGATAGTTGTTTTTGGACTACCTTGAGAGAGACTGGAGCACAGTCTTTCATGATTATGGCCACTGTTACTGTGTGCAAAGTGTCTTTGTTTTTTCTATGTTTCATATGTACATTTATATACACACAAATAAAAGAAACAATATTTTTTTTAAGTGCCTGAGGTAACCAAGAAACCTGTCTCAGAGGAGAAAGTACCTGTTGCTATTCCTAAAATACCTGAATCACTACCAAGTGAAGGTTTGTGCCATCATAACTATTACTGTAAGGACAATCCTTTGTCCTCTTCTTCTAAATATAAGCTTTAAAATAGATGTTTTCCTTTTTTCCCATTGTGATGTTTGTGAATTGTTCATTTCCTATTTTAGATAATAGCAGTCAATATTTCTTGTATCTACTATTATATTTTCATTTTTGGAATTATAGTATGTGCTCCTGCAGAGGATACACCTAAAAAAATATGTCTTTTTTTAAGATAATAGTAAATTCCCACTAAATTAGAGTCTCTCAAACACTAATATTTGTAATCTGAAATGATTACAGAGCATTGAAGATTTTATTCTTTCCTATTACGTCTCATCCACAAATTTAATGTTTAGTTTATATTATATACATAAAAAATACTATTCTTCACGTAATGCAGATTCATTCTTAGAAAGAGAGTAGTTTTGCAAAATTTTGCATTTACCACAAAGGTAACAGATACTGAGTGATTAGTTTTCCTAATTTGTATTTGTCTGTGTCTTTTGGAATTGCTTTCTTTGTAGTTATATCAGTATAATTGTTCATGTGAAACCATCTTATAATTGAAAACTTACACCAGTTGTCAATATTCTTTAAAGAATATGAAATCATAAAGGAGACTGAGCCTGAAGAAGCAGAAGAAATTCCAGTGGTAGAAGCTGAAGAAGCTTTACCAGTTGAAGGTATACAAAGTACTTCCCTAGAGGCTGCCAGATACCTTTCTTTCATTACTGGGCATTCTTCATTCTGTCATTCTTCACGTGTCTGTATGTTGTAGGTCTTTGTGTAATTTTTCCTTTGTTGATATGTTTTGCAAATTATTTCTGATCATTTAATTCTAAGTACAACTTAAAGATTATTTTAAATGCTTTCATTTTGTTTCTTGTCCACACAAGTCTTCTCATCATTTGGTGTTCACCTTTGTTCTCATGTTATTGACATGCTTTTTTAAGTCAGCTTGGATATTTCTATTGTGTGCATGCTACAAAGCAATAACCTAAGGCTCTTTCATGGTCCCATTTAATTCAATGATATTTTTTCACTGGTTTCACTGGAAGTGGAAAATGGTGGTCTGTAGGTTTGTATTTTATTCTTCACATAACTACCATCACAGTATATTTATTCTAAATCTACCTAATGTTATTTAAAGTGCTGCAACCTGAAAAGAAGGTCCCTGAAAAGCGAAAACCACCACCACCTGCTCCACCAACAGAAGATATTAAACTGGCAAAAGATCTACTGAAAGGTATAATCATCTGAAGCCACAAATAACAGTGGAAACTCAAACAAATAATCTTTTAAAACTATACTGATGTATCTTGAAAAGACTGCTTTTAAAGTTATCATTTTGTGTCATTTTTTATTTCTTTTCTAATTTACTATCAGTTTAATGGTGCGCCTTACTAATGCTCAGTCTCTCATTATATTTTATGTGTTATGCCAAGTCAGTTTACACGGATTCTTTTCAACAGGAAAAAAACCCAATTCATTAAAACAATCTTAACCAAGTTAACACTTCCTTCTATCCTTAACGTAATTCTTCTCTCTTTAACGTGTTCTTGCAAATGAAAAGAATCCCCAGCAATAATTTGCTGGTGTTACTACGTGAATATGAGTTTCAAATCAACTGTGCTTCCTACAGACCATCTGACTTTTTCTAAACAGTTAATCAGCAAGAATCTTTGCTTTGCAGCTTTTGTCCTTCTATTACATCAATAGTATTAATCAGTTGTTTGGATTTTTTAGAAAGCTCCTTTCTGGTTTTGATCTAATTATGTGTGTTGTAAAATTCACATAATTTTCTTTAAAGCTCCTGAATCAAGGAAGAAAGCTGTGACTGCAAAACCTGCTGAGCCTCCGAAATTGGAACCCCCACCTGCTAAAGGTACCTAGCTAATATAAGGATCTTACTTAAAATAAGCTTCTCATGGGCCCAAAGTTGTAGTTCTTAGTATCTTCTTCTTTAATGGGCTCAGATATATCAAAAAGCTGTCTATGTTAAATTAGGCTCAACAATGTACCCCTGTCTTGGGTGTATATGTTTGTGTTCTATTTATGTCCAGTTTAATCTCACGTCATGCAATCCTTGAGATGCAATAGACAGAATCATAGAAAAGTGAGAGAGTTTTTATGAGTTTTATAACTTGTGTAGATGCTCACTTTGGTTTTCTGCTTAGGTAAAAATAAAATATATAGAGCATTGTTCCAACATATCTAGTTCATTATTTTTCTGAAATGTAACTTGTTTTTGTGAGAGGACACTTTCCAGAGATGGGAAGGAATAATGTATTGAGCAAGACACTTTACAAGTACTCCTTTATATTATTCATATGTACTGGAGTTTAAGATCAACTAAGCAGCTAAGCAGTGAACATCTCTTCTTAATGCTGTTCCAAATTTAGAAATTACACTGGATCCCTATGAACATCACAGTCAGCTCAGATGAATAGATATGTAACATAAGTCTGTAATGGAAGAGGAAAAGGAAATTAAAATGCTACTATAACTCTTTTTGAATATATAACCTTTATAGTTCTCTCGAACCATATTTCTCTTCTGTTGATTTGTATGAAAACTTTCTCTTATGTATAAGCTTAGGTGACAGCTGTAAGTAAATAATATAGAAAGTATATTATAACTATTGACTTCAATATCAGCAGTTTTATCTTTGTTTTTAATATTCAGTAGTGAACCAGCATTTGATTTGTGTGTTTGGACAGGCTAGTTGTTGGTTAGCTCTTACTACTGTTATGAACCTATAATAAAATCTGCAATAATATTCTTTTAAGTGCCTGGACTTGTAAAGAAACCTCGCAAAGTAATTCCTGAGGTTACTCCTCCACCAAAAGAAGAAGTTGTTTTGAAAAGAGGTATAGTAACTTGGCTCTGTTGTAAAAAACAATATAGTAACCTTCTTCAGCATGTTCCCCCAAGTAAAATTGTTTTATATGTGTGGTATGGAAAATTACATGATCAAATACTGTCTCATAACTTTTTCTTGGAAAAAGCTTTTGTAGTTGCAGGGATGAAGTGAGGATAGCCAGAAAGTCTGTAATGAAAACAGAGCAGAACACTGAAAATCTAGTTCCCTATAACTCTCTTTACACTAGAGCTGAGAGTTTTCCACTGTCTTCAGCTTCTGGACCCCTGTCCAGTGACAGTGTAAAGGTTATTAAAGTTACATACGTAGCCTCTGTACTCTATTTTATGGTTTTCTTAGGAGTAGTGCACAGATCACAGAATCCTGTGGTACTATTGGACATCAATCCACTTTCCTGCAAAGTCTGGGGGATTCTGAATCCCTTTGTGCTCAACTGTTGCTTGGAAGAATAAGCACTAATTCCAATTCTCTTTGAAATACCACAGACAGATGATTTGTGCCGATGTACCTTGCAGCCAACCTTCAAATTTCAGAGAACATATTAAAATATAGATATTCCACTTTTCAGATTCCTCAGTCATCAGTTATTTCAATCTATTAGATATTTCGATTTATTAGATATCCAAGATGGAGGTTTGAGAGGACAAAAAGAAGTGAAATAAATAAAATGAAAAATAGATATTATATAAATTTGAGCTCTCCAAATATAATACTTGAAGATTTAATCTTGTTCTCTCTCTGAAGTCAATGGAAGTTTAATAATATTCCTGCATTTTTTCCCAAAAAATCATCTTTAACTGCAGTTATTAATTCATAATTACATATAGTAAGTCATCATTTAAATATGTGAATAAATGTACGATATTATAAGAAATTTTATTCCATCATAGACAGTTAACATTGACATCTTTCATCTCAGATGGACTACTCTTAATAAAACCTTCTTTTTGCCCTAATTGATTTGTATTTGAAAAGACTTTCAGAGTAGTATCTCAAATAGTTACAAAAATCTTCCATTTGTATTGAACTATATATTTTACTTTCCTATTTCTTTATGATTGATAATATATATTTAATCTTTTCTTGTTCACTGTCTTATTCTTTGTTTGCCTGTGCTTTAAAAACTGAAATTCCTTTTCTTTTGAAGTTCTTAAAAAGAAACCTGAAGAGGAAGAACCTAAACCAGAAAAAGAGCCTAAACCAGAAGTTAAACCAGTACCTACACCAGTAGAAAAAATTAAGAAACCTGAAGGTACTAGATTGCATTCAAATCTATTTGGTAAATTATAATTTAAAGAAAAAAATAAAATCCCACTATTAAGTGGTATTCTCTTAAATTCAGGAATGAAAGTGAGATTTTAAAAGATGGCTTGACCTAATTATGTAAGCTAAAGCTTAGCTGAAAGCACAACCAAATTTGACATTCACATTTGGGTCAGAATTCTACATTTTGGGATTGTTTCTCAATCATTATTGTGTACAGAAAAGAACTTTACAAATATTTTATAATACTCATAAAAATATAACTACAGTGAAACATTTAATCCAAGCATTCTTTTATATAACATTTTACAAATACTTGTCCCTTTTTCCATGTATTGTTTCAAATTTATTCAAATCTCACTCTAAGAAATACATATTCCTTAACCTTATGAACATCTGAAACTGTTATGTGAAAACAATGAAAGTTTTAAATGCCTTGGAGGTTACTGTATTTGGGGAATTCAAGATGATTCACTCTATCTTAAAAAATGAAAATATTATTTTAAAGTTCCAGAAGTTCCTAGGAAGAAAACTGAGATACCTGTCATAAAAAAAGAGGAGAAACATGTGCCTGAACCACCAAAAGGTACAGACGTGTGGTGCTCTTTTTCCTTATGGCAGCAACTAAATTATATTCAGTGCTGAATATCATGCTATGTTAATATAATGCATTACTGTCATCCAGTCTGCCCATAACTACTGTGTAAAGATTAACCATTTTGCATTCTTCTGGATTTCTTGTTGTCTTTAATTCTTCAGCGCTTGAAAAATTCATCTTTTTTTCCATTGTATCTTGCATTCCAAGAGTTCATCTCAAGTTAATTTCTTGCTTTTCGGCCGAATAAAATATAAACCAATAAATTCTGTCTTCATTTATGTCTCTCTGTTGTTGTTTCTAACTTTCAATGTTCAATGTGATTACAAAACATGTAAATTAACCTACTTGTAATTTCTGTGTTTGAAATGACAGAAACTAAGAAAGCAATTGTGCCACCTCCTGAGCCTGAACCTAAACCTGCAGTAGGTAAGAATTCTTTGGTCATGAATATTGGTGAAGCATTTTCCATTCAGAGATTTCTGGCTGAAAGGACATTCATAGAATCATAGAATACCAGGTTGGAAGGGACATCAAGGGTAATCTGGTCCAACCTTTTTTGGCAAAAGCACTGTCCATACAAGATGGCTCAGCACCCTGTGCCGCTGAATCCTAGAAGTGTCCACACATTAAACAAATGCCTTTGATATAAATAAGAGTGGAACTTTCATACCATCTACAAAACATTTTAAAGAATATCAAACTTAAAACAAAATAATGTATTAAAGCAAGAACTCTTTTTTCTTCCCTACAGCTCTAAAATCTCCAAAACCGGCTGCAGAACCAGCACCTGCTGTTACTGCTCCAGTGACAACTCCAGTTGTTGGAAAGAAAGCAGGTATTTATGTTTATTCTATGCTGTTTATAAGGTTTTTCTCTCTGAGATACCTAAATACCTTCAGGATAAAAAAAATTAAGAGCTATACAATAACTCATTCATTACAGGGAGATTCGAGGCCCTATTCAAGGATCTTATTACTCTAGGTACTGTCACCAAATCTAAAAGTGTCTCTGATATACTATGGAGACGAATCTGTGGGGGTTTTTTTCTGGATGGTGATATGTCTGTCTTCATTTTTTGTCCTACAATGAAATTTGTGTATTCTGTTGAGTCCTTCATGTTGTTTATGTCCTGATGTCTGTCTTTGAATTGCATCTTGTATTTTCTCTGTAGAAAAAGGGAAGTTAAACGTTTCTAAACAATCATTGTGCTATTTAGTTTTCTGATTTTAACTTGCCATTGAAGTCCTGAGGAAAAGTGGCAGTGGTGTTGAAGAACTAGAGTATTACTACTTTCATCTGATATGCTTACCCGGATCATAGCCTGCTGTGGAAAAAAAGAACTGTGAAGATTCTAGTTCCTCTGAAACACTCTGAGCCTGCGCTCCACCAGCAGAACTGATGTACATTCTGCTTGCCCACCGTTCAAAGGGCCTCATGTTACAGATCTTGGGCAGTTGAGAAGCCTAGTCATGAATGTCTCTTGGCCACTGATCTGGTGATGTAGCCAGGCCTGCAGTGGCATAATTAACCCATTTTACATCAGTGGCCAGATAGCTGTAATTTTCTGCTACTTTTAACCTGGACTGAATTTAAATTGGTGATCTAATGAGACAATATTAACAGTGGTGAGACAATACTAACAGGTCTTCTGTTCATGTGTGCCATTCTTGTCTTTCTTTTCTTTTGTGACTATGTTGTAAATTTTCTGTTGTGTGGAGAAAAAGTGTTCTGTGTTAATTTTATTTCAGGTATAGCTGGAAAATTTGTCTTAAAATCTTAAAAGTATTGTTCTTGATCCTTATTCTTATGGATTTTAACTCTCTAAATAACCTGTGAAACCTTTGTAGCTTCAGAAAAGCCTGATGCACCATCTGTACTAAAGCACAGAGGTAAAATGCCCCCAGTGGAAGAAGAAAAGCCTGAGTCAATTGTGTTAAAGAAGATTTTGGTTGAAAAACATTTGCATGTAAAAGAGAAAGTAAGTCCTAAGGAGACAGTTCAGGCAATAGAGCCACTTGAGTACAAAATCTCACTGGAAACAGCTGGTGGAATACTGAAGTCAGAGAGAGATGAGCAGGAGAAAGTGGCTCTTAAATATTTCATCCTGGCTTCTGAAGAAGAAGAAGCAGAAATGGCACCTGTAGTTTCAAGAAAGACTACTCTTACAGGTGAGAAATTAGAAATCAAAATAGATCACATTACTTGTACAAAGGATGAACTACCACTACCTGATGAGGAACTGAAATTGATTTCTATAACATCTGAACGTGTGGAAAGAGATTCTGGAGAAGAAAAAGAGGATGGAATTAAATTACTGGTTCATAGGGAAGGTGTCATAGAGAAAGGTTCTGACAAGTCTAGTGTTCTTCATGAAGGAAAGACTCTTGAGCATGGAAAAGAAGAAATGGAGTCAACTTACGTACCTAAACCCAAAGAGCCATATCAGCCCAGGGACCAGAAAAGACTTCTAGGAAAAGAGAAAAAATCAAAAATAAGTTTGCAACCTGAAGAATTTCACATTAAGGATAAAACTTTATTTGTACAGGATATCGTAGAGGCAGGAATAGTTGAAACTCCTCTGCTTAGAAATGAAAATGAGGGAGGAGGTTTTACTCTAGAGAAATCTGAAGTTCCTGTTGGAGAATCCATGAAGGAGCATGACAAACCAAGTAAAACTCAATGGATTAATAAGTCTGGTAGCACAGTAGCTGAAATTTCTACGGATAAGATTTTTAACAAAGAAGCAAAGAAAATGGAAGATATTCAAGATTATGAGAAAGGTAAGAAACTGGACTTTACATCACCAGAACTACATTCCTTAGACCTATCTGAGGAGGCTGAACCAGCATTGAGAAAAGATGTTGACCTAGAACACCCCATTGAAGATGAGGAGTTCTCCAGAGAAAAACCTCACCTAGTCTTTAAACCATCTATTCTTAAGCCAGAAGTAGTAGAAAGGAAAGTAGGAGAAAAATATTCTACAGAGAAAGAAGAAGTTCATTATGAGGAGGGTTCAGGACAATTGTTGACTGAGAAAGCACTGCTAAGTGATAAAAAAACAGGCAAAAGGATTATACCAGAGAAGGAGGAGAAAACTATCTTCAACACTCACATAAAAAAGGAAAAAATTAGAAAACCAAATGTCCCTGAAAAGCTGCCTGTGGAAAAAGAATTTGATACACTGTTTAGAGCAGAAGGGATCAAAAGTGAAGCTTCCACAGAGGAAAATGAAAAGGGAGTCAAAGATGAAGTAGTTGACAGATCCGAGTCAAAAGAGAAAGTTGCTATTCAGTCACCAGGAAGTCAAGATAAAGAGCAATTTCAAGAAGTTCATACCATTCAGGATGAACATAAAGAGGCTCTAGTTCACAAAAGCAGAAAAGATAAAACTGAAGAAATGAAATATACAGAAGGTACGGCAGATGAAAAAACAGCAGCTAAACATGACATTGGGAAAAGCACAACTGGTACCACGACAAAAGAGAAGGGAAAGCTTTCAGACAAATTACCATCAAGCAAAGGAATACATGCAAATGGAGAAGTTACTTACTCCTCAAAGATAGGTAAGATAATAACTCCCAAGAAAGCAGGAGAGAAAGAATACCAGAAATCAGAACCTGCTCATCTGATTGAGCAGGCCACTAGACTTTCAAGTGAAAACAAGAATTTGGATGCACCTGGACAATCATGTGAAGTTTTGGATGTTCCTGCAAAGTCTCATGCAAAGAGAGGTGAGGAAGATTGATGCTGAATTCTTCCACGAAGTGCTTGTACTGTTTGCTTCAGGAGAATATCACTTGCCATTGTGATGTTTTAGTAACACCATTCACAATTTCATCATAGTCTGTCAGCTGGCCGTACTGGCATTCAGCCGCTCTTGACATGTTTGTCTTACCTGTCTGTGCATACATCCGTGTGAATACTGTTCATTGTCTTAGTCTTACACTTTTATAAGACTGTGTAAATCATTTTGTCTGCCATTATCTTCTCAGAAAAACTCATTTTTTCTAGTATTCATTTTTCCATCCATTACACTAAAATCTGTCCTGCATTTCATTCATATCATTCTCCCATTAAAAGTATCTTTTATATTTCCTTTCACAAAAAAATAATGAGAAGCAACATAGCCTGGGTAATATTTTCAAAAGTCTGAGATGATTCATCACAAATTAGGTTACTGACAGAACATCCCTCACTTGTGAAAGTACCACATTGTCCTGAAACATGTACTTAATTTACACAACTTGTACTTCTGTTGTCTTCATTAGTAGAAGTGTGTGCTTTTTCTAAAAAAAAATGCCAACATATAATTTTAATAGGTACTGAAACTATTTTGGCTGACAGGTGGGTATTGATCAAGGGCCTAATCTTAAATCTAGTATCAAGGAATGGCAAAATTTTAAAAAATAAGGGACAGGAAAATACATAGAGAAACTAGGAGGTTCTAAGCTGCCTGTTAGTCCCTACTGCTTCCCATGGTTCAAGATATTGAACTTACCATTGAGATATAGACAGTATAAATTCATATATAAACAAATATGCATGTGTTTATATCTTCTTCTCTTTGTACGTGTAGGGTAACTAAAGGAAGAAAAAATCTCATATGTAGAATAAATACTTGTCTTAGTAAGTATCTCTATTTAACTACATTCCTAATAATATTGCTGTTCTACTTCAGAGGCCAAGCCACCAAAGGAAGAAGCTCCGAAGGGTATCAGTCCAGTCAAAGGTAGGATACTACAAACCTTGTCATGGTTTTACCCCAGCTGGCAACCAAGTACCACACAGCCCCTCTTTCACACTGTTTTCAGCACAAGTTCAAAATACAGCCCCATACAAGTTATTATGAATAAAATTAACTCTCCCCGAGCCCAAACCAGCACATTATCCACCCCTTATTCTATACCATTTACACCATACTCAGGTCCCACACTATTCAATACAACCTCATTAACCATCACAACCCTTCCCATTCTTTGGTATGATGCACAGATATCATTCCTTTAGTTGATGGACCAGCACAGTAAAATGTCCATAAAATGTCCACTAATGTCCACAAAATATCCACTGAATTAATTTGGTCCATGACGTTGGGCTCCATCTGTTCTGGTGGTCACTCAGGACAGAAGAGTTGGTGTATTACAGGGAGTTATTTGGCACCAAAGCCAACTCAAATTGGATCACTGTTGCACTTGCACTTCTACCTGTAAGGCTTCTCCTCCTTTGGTTTGGCATGGTTCCTGTTATAGTAATTCCTGTAACATACAGCTTAAATAATGGGTTACAATGATTGAAAGATATATCCATTAAAATCTTCACCCCTGGTCCTTTTGGGCCAGGTTATAGGATTTAGCATGGCAATGAACATTGCTCCTAGTCCAGCTAGAAACATAGGATTCCTACTATAGTAATTACAGTCTCCACCATCAGACCCCATGAGCTGCAGGGGGACAGCCTGCCTCACCATGGTCTACACCATGGGCTGCAGGAGAACCTCTGTTTCCCTGCTTCAGTGTGGGGTCCCTTCCACGGGAGACAGTGCTCCACTGATTTCTCCAGTGTGAGTATTTTCTACAGGCTGCAGCTCTTCATAAACTGCTCCAGTGTGGGTCCCTTCCATGGGGTGCAGTCCTTCAGGAACAGGCTGCTCCAGCATAAGTCCCCCCAAGGGTCACCAGTCCTGCTCCAGTGTGAGGTTCTCTTGGGGTCACAGCTGCCTATGGGCATCCACCTGCTCCAGCATGGGGTCCTTCACAGGCTGCAGGCGGATATTTGCTCCACTGTGGACTCATCCACAGGTCACAGTCCTTTGCCTTGAGTTCACACTGGAGCTCCAGCCTGTCCAGCTCAGCAGTGCACACAAACAGCAGCGACGACCAGGCCATTGCCCAGTCCAGACACATCCCAATGGCTGTTACCGAGTCATTCCCAGGCACAGCAGAGTGACATGGTCAGCACTGCAGCACTACAGCAAGCAACAAGAGCAAAAAGCAGCAGCTAGCAAGCATTAGACTCTAAAAATACAGTCGGGCAAGCAAACTCCATGGCAAGCACAGGAACCTGTCAATTAATAGCTAAACAGCACTAACAGATTTAAATTCAATCTAACACATTCCAGTCAAACCTGTTATCTCCAACACTTCAAGCCCCACGCTGGGCACTGAAAACGACTGTCATGGTTTAACCCCAGCTGGCAACCAAGCCCCACACAGCCACTCACTCATTGCCCCATAGTGGGATGGGGGAGAGAATCAGAAGGGTAAAAGTGAGAAAACTCATGGGTTGGGATAAAGACAGTTTAACAGGGAAAGCAAAAGCTGCACACACAAACAAAGCAAAACAAGGAATTCATTCAGCGCTTCCCATGGGCAGGCAGGTGTTCACCCATATTCAGGACAGCAGGGCTCCATCACTTGAAGGGCAAATGTCATAACTCTGAATCTCCTCCCTTCCTCCTTCTTCCCCCCAGCTTTATATACTGAGCGTGACACCATATGGTATGGGATATCACTTTGGTCAGCTGGGATCAGCTTTCCTGGCTGTGTCTCATCTCAACTTCTTGTGCACTCCCAGCCTACTCACTGGTGGGGCAGTATGAGAAACAGAAAAGACCTTGACTCTGCACAAGTGCTGTTCAGCAAAAACAAAAACATCTCTATATTATCAACACTGCTTTCAACACAAATCCAAAACACAGCCCCATACTAGCTTCTGTGAAGGCTATTACATCTCCCCCAACCAAAATCAGCCTAACCTGTAACCAAAAGCAATGAATCAGGATTAGTTTATTCATTTCTGAATCTGAATTACAGCCAAGAAGACACCTTCACCAGCAGATGCAGAAAGAAGGAAACTCAGGCCAGGCAGTGGTGGTGAAAAACCTCCTGAAGAGCCTCCATTCACTTACCAACTTAAGGCTGTACCACTGAAGTTTGTCAAGGAGATGAAAGATATAGTGCTAAAAGAAGCTGAGTCTGTTGGGTCTTCTGCAATCTTTGAAGTCCTTATTTCACCATCCACTGCAATTACCAGCTGGATGAAAGATGGAAGTAACATCCGAGAGAGCCCAAAACACAAGTTTATTGCTGATGGCAAAGATAGGAAGCTGCATATTATTGATGTCCAGCTGTCTGATGCTGGTGAATATACTTGTGTATTACGACTGGGGAACAAAGAGAAGACCTCTACAGCCAAGCTCATTGTTGAAGGTATTCCCTGTTTCAAATTTATCAATAATTTAGGCTAGCTACTCCTCAAGCTAGAAGAACTGGTGCTTTGTAATTTTACAGTAGTTGGTAGATGCATCCTTTTGTTTCTCTCAATTGCTACACATATTATTATATAATTATATATATTCAATTATATACATGTTCTGTATATAATTGAACAATTCAAAATGATGTATTTCCCACAGAACTCCCAGTGCGGTTTGTGAAAACACTTGAAGAAGAAACTACTGTCATTAAAGGCCAGCCACTGTACTTGACGTGTGAGCTTAACAAAGAAAGAAATGTGGTCTGGAGAAAGGATGGTAGGATCATCAAAGCCAAGCCTGGGAAATTTGCTCTGGGTGTTATTGGTTTGTCACATTCTCTCACGGTCACTGATTCAGATGATGCTGATGCTGGCACTTACACTGTTACTGTGGAAGACTCTGAGCTGTCGTGCTCATCTTGTGTTAAGGTAGTAGGTAAGCAATCAAAATCATGTTCTCTTTTCTCTCTAGGATATTTGGGCTATTTTAAAATCAGGGAAGTTTTTTCTCCTAGTATTACAATATAAATGGACAGATAAGATTTTTACAGCTATTAAAAACTTGTTGTAATACAAAATCTGTTAGTTCTATTTCTTCTTTTTATGACACATCTATTTCTAGTAAAAGTCTATTAAGCTGTATTCTTATGTAACTTTTCGTCATGCAGAGGTTATAAGGGACTGGTTAGTAAAACCCATAAGAGACCAGCATGTTAAACCAAAAGGAACAGCTACTTTCAGCTGTGACATTGTCAAGGATACACCAAACATTAAATGGTTTAAAGGAGATGAGGAAATTCCTGCTGAACCCACTGACAAGACAGAAATATTGAAAGAAGGAAATAAAATTTTCCTGAAAATCAAGAATGCTGGCCCTGCTGATGTTGGAGAATATGCAGTGGAAGTTGAAGGTCGCAGATACCCAGCTAAACTGACCCTTGGTGGTGAGAAATCTTTTTTTTTTTGGATTATATTTAATCAGATCATAGGCCAATGTTGAAAAACATCTGAATAAAAAAAAGAGGTAACCTGAATTATTATAAAGCTCTATCAAAACTTGACCTAATTATATATGTGTTCATTTGTGCATTCTAGAACGTGAAGTTGAACTTTTGAAGCCATTAGAGGATGTTACAGTTTATGAGAAAGAAACAGCAAACTTTGATACAGAAATATCTGAGGATGATATTCCTGGTGAATGGAAGCTGAAAGGAGAAATCCTGAGACCTTCACCTGTAAGCATCCTTGAATTTTACAACACAATTTATTTAAATTAAACGCTGTGAACAGGTTCCTTGAGTCTTTATGGCAAGATCTGTCATTGCTACTCAGTCCAGAACATAGAAAGGCTAAGCCTTATGTTGATTAAAAAACACTGGTTCTCTAAAGTAAGGATTATATGCCATAAAAGCTAAGTTTTGAAAGCCTTCATTTTCTTAAGGGATTTCAGCATGTAATTCAAACAATAATAGAAATATCCTACATACATTGTAGAAGCTATTCTGGCATTCTAAAGAAGTGTGGAACACTGAATACATTTACTCCATTTTTAAATTATTGAGTGAAAGTGTTAACTTTCCTGGAAAAGCAATTTAAGTCTTTCTCCCTGACTCTTTACTGCATATAAAATGTTTATAAAGTCTTTTATTAAAAAACCTAGCAGTAAGGCATTGGCATTGTATTTACCAAACTCTATCATCTCTCCAGACATGTGAAATCAAAGCTGAAGGAGGAAAACGCTTCCTAACCTTGCACAAAGTCAAGTTAGAGCAAGCTGGTGAAGTCCTTTATCAGGCACTTAACGCTGTTACTACAGCTATCCTGACAGTAAAAGGTATGATGCACCATGGAGCGTGATACCAGCTTAAACAGAGTTCACATGGAGCACATTACAAATTACATTATGTTTTGCTTCTAGAAATTGAATTGGACTTTGCTGTGCCCCTGAAAGATGTTACTGTTCCTGAGAAGCGCCAGGCAAGGTTTGAGTGTGTCCTTACCAGAGAAGCCAATGTTATATGGTCTAAGGGCACTGATATACTCAAGATTGGAGAAAAATTTGACATCATTGCAGATGGAAAGAAGCATATTCTTGTTATCAATGATTCACAGTTTGATGATGAGGGAGAGTACACTGCTGAAGTTGATGGCAAGAAGAGCACAGCAAGACTGTTTGTGGAAGGCAAGTATTTTCTTATGAACAAAAGAATTAAAAAAATTGCTGAAGAATTTATCTTTTAGAACTACATTAGTCTTTTTTCTGATGGTATTTATGTGTCTACATTACAGGTGTGAGGCTGAAGTTCATATCACCTCTACAGGATCAAACAGTGAAAGAAGGGGAAACAGCTCACTTTCAGTTTGAGCTTTCTCATGAAGATATGCCAGTGAAATGGTACAAAAATGACAAGAGACTTCATACAAGCAGAACAGTTTTTATTACTTCAGAAGGCAAAGTTCATAAACTAGAAATGAGAGAAGTAACACTTGATGATATCTCTGAAATAAAGGCCGTAGTCAAGGACATGAACACACAAGCCAACCTCAAAGTCTTAGGTAATACATAAATAATTTAAAATATGCTATATGATATGTATTAACAATTTTTATAAGTAGAAAGGGACAAAATATTGATGTTTTAGTAAATTCATTTTACTAATTTACCTTTACATATCCACTATGCCTTTTGTAGAGGCCGATCCATATTTCACTGTGAAGTTACAAGACTACAGTGCTGTAGAGAAAGATGATATTACTCTGGAGTGTGAACTTAGCAAAGATGTGCCAGTAAAATGGTATAAAGATGGTGAAGAACTAGTAGCTTCCAACAGAATTTCCATAAAAACGGATGGTTTGCGCCGTATCCTGAAGATCAAGAAGGCTGCAGAGACTGATAAGGGTGTTTACGAGTGTGACTGTGGAACCGACAAGACAAGCGCTAATATCCGCGTTGAGTGTAAGTTATCATGTCTTAGCTAAGGAAGGTACTGAAACCTCTGTAACATGGTGTAGACAGACAGACACTCTCTAGAGTACAAGACCAAAAATGTACCCATAAAAAGCATGCTGTCACAATGAATAGCTGAAATATCTAGATTTACAATTATTAAAAGTATTTACTAGAGACAATATATCTGAGGATATATAAATGGCTTTTGTAAAGACAGTGATGATATATTAGTCTCTATGTCAATTTACAGTAAGGAAAAAAAGCAGTTAGTTTAGTTCACTGTAACAGATATCTGGGTTAGTTATGAGGAAAAATATTCTTACTAAAAATAACTAAATTTTCAGACATATTATAGAAGGATGCTGTAGACTGCCAAAACTTGCAGCTTTTTAAAAAGAGGTTAGATAAACACTTTTTGGTCATAGCATTTGAATGCCCAAAAGAAGGGATAGGGAGAGAGTTGAGATCCTTTCCAATATTACATGTTTATGGCATGGAGTTTGTGAGTAAACAGATGCAAACTTTTGATTTTTTTTTTTATTTTAGCTCGCATAATTAAAGTGGAGCGTCCACTGTATGGAGTGGAGGTATTTGTTGGTGAAACAGCACGCTTTGAAATTGAAATTTCTGAGCCTGATGTCCATCCTGTATGGAAGCTAAAGGGAGAAACCCTAACACCTTCACCTGTAAGCTTACTTCTTTATTTTCAGACCATAATTTACAGCAAAAAACCTTATTTAATAATAATGGTTTTTTGGTGATTTCTTATAATATTCATATTGGGGGGGGGGTGGTGTTTCTTTATCACCAGGACTGTGAAATCATTGAAGATGGGAAGAAGCATATCCTTGTCCTTCATAACTGCAACCTTGATATGACTGGAGAAGTGTCTTTCCAAGCTGCTAATGCTAAAAGTGCTGCTAATCTGAAAGTGAAAGGTACAGTCTGCATTTGGCCAATATTTCCACGTGTGTTTCAGGGCATTAGAACAAATCTAGCATCAGAAAGTTCTATATGAACCTATCACTGATCTGAAAGATCTCTCCTTTGATTTCAGAATTACCTCTCATCTTTATCACTCCACTAAGTGATGTGAAGGTCTTTGAGAAGGATGAAGCTAAGTTTGAATGTGAGGTATCCAGAGAACCCAAGACTTTCCGCTGGTTAAAAGGAACAGAAGAGATCACTCCTGATGAAAGATTTGAAATTGTTTCAGACGGAACAAAGCATGCTCTGATTATTAAATCTGTTGCCTTTGAGGATGAAGTTAAATATACATTTGAAGCTGAGGATAAAAGAACAAGTGCCAAGCTAATTATTGAAGGTTTGTTATACTTTGCCTTCCCAGGAAAGTTTTGCATCATAGTACTTGAATAGTTTTTATTGATGATGTTATTGTTAATGAAATGTTACTTTGTTATAGGTATCCGCCTGAAATTCATTACTCCTCTCAAGGATGTAACCAAAAAGGAACGAGAAACTGCAGAGTTCACTGTGGAACTCTCCCATGAAAATATCTCTGTTGCCTGGTTCAAGAATGACCAACGACTACATACCAGCAAAGTGGTTTCAATGACAGATGATGGCAAATTCCATACACTCACAATCAAAGATCTTACTATTGATGACACTTCTCAGATTAAAGTAGAAGCTATGGGCAAATCCTCAGAAGCTAAACTCACTGTTCTTGGTAAGAATACTCAAAAGAATTTACCTGATGTATATTGTCAGAAGAGTCTTATTTATAAAAAATGACAATCAGAAATTCTTGGGGTTAGCCTAAATCTACATGTGATTTTGAAAATTTTACGATTTGTTTTTCTTCTTTGGGTCTCTGTTTTCCTATTCACAAAGGATGATTAAAATAACTTTAAAATTTCAAGCAACTCTTGCAAAGTTAGTTATTAGATAACTTAAACAGTGCTCTGAAACTCCTAGAACATCAAAAGAAAAAGAATTGGTTTTTAGATGTTTCTTGTTTTCCTTCTTACAAGAGACCTGTGAAATATTTATAAGGACTATATTTAATCCTTCTTGCAGGACATAAACAAGAAATGTATTTTATGGTAGAAACTAATTATTTTTTTCTGAAAGACTAAAACTTCAGACTGAAACATCTTAACTTTTGCTTGCAGAGGGAGACCCTTACTTCACTGGGAAGCTGCAGGATTACACTGCTGTAGAGAAAGATGAAGTAATCTTACAATGTGAAATCAGCAAAGCAGATGCCCCAGTGAAATGGCTGAAGGATGGCAATCCAATTACTGCATCAAAGAATGTTGTTATTAAGGCTGATGGTAAAAAGAGAATCCTTATTCTCAAGAAAGCTTTGAAGAAAGACATTGGACAGTACACTTGTGACTGTGGTACTGATCAAACCTCTGCTAAACTCAATATTGAAGGTATGGTGATTTTAGTGGGCTGCTCTGTAGTAGAGACCTTGTGGGATCTGCTAGGCATTGAGGGAGTCAATCACTTTTTTTTTCTGCAGACCGGGATATTGAGATTGTACGACCACTATACAGTGTGGAGGTGATCGAGACAGAGACTGCCCGTTTTGACATTGAAATCTCCGAGGAAGGTGTCCATGGAAATTGGAAGCTAAAAGGAGAACCCCTTACTGAATCAGCTGTAAGCAAATATTTCAGGATGTTTTTTATGTATGTCTCAACAATTTGCAGGGAGCTAGGGTGTAAGGGAGAGAGTGGCTTCAGAAACTAGAAACAATCTCTTTATGCTTTCAATAAGGGTTATTGTAATAAAAATACTGGTTTTTTTCATTAATAACTTTTAAAATGTAGTACAGACTTAATCCAAAATGTTATATAAAATGGCTAAACCATAAATTATTTTACATAAATAGGTATATTCTCTATTACTAGTCCCTAACAATCATGTATCCAAAGTGCAAAGACCTTGTATAATTCACTTAAACATAATGGCATTTAAAAATACAAACTCTGTGTTGCCTGCATTTGCCTCAATTTTTGAGTTATGTTTGGTTTAAATAGATGTAGATCATATTTTCAAATTCTTTTTCATTTCTGTGACAGTTCAAATTAGTATAAAATTGTATAGAGCTTAATCAAATATTCTTAATTCCTTGATGAAAGGATCTGGAAAATAAAGAAACAATACAATCACAACTGGCAATAATTTGGCAATTCCTTGATGTAACGGTACTAATGTGAATAATGTACAAAGATCAGAAGTTCCGTGAAATCAGTCTCTGGATAAGAGAAGGAAAGGTCTTTTCAAGTAAAGGTCACAGCACAGGCTTAACAATTTCTAGTTCCCTTAGGGCAACTAGGCCTCTGACTGATCTACATATTGATATATTGGCTAGTTAATCAGCAGACAAATGTGGTGCCTCTTTCTTTCAAAGAGGAAGCAGACTGTATTAGGAAGAGACTTTGAAAGGAAAGGCCTATGAATGAATGTTTTTAAGGTGTATTTCATGTGGCAGTGGGCCTAAGTTTGTGAATGGAGAAGACGAAAACAAATGCATGGTATGAGGAAAAGCAGGGGCTCTTGTGGTGAGGAGTACAAAAAAATTGTTTCAATTCTATTTTTGCAGGAATGTGAAATCAAGGAAGAAGGCAAAAAGCACTTCCTTACACTGTACAATGTACGCTTAGATCAAGCTGGTGGAGTAGATTTCCAAGCAGCAAATGCCAAGTCTGGTGCTCACCTTCGAGTGAAACGTAAGTGTCTTTTAAACTGAAATTAATAAAGCGAAAACATGGTACTCATTCCCTCTTGGGAATGAGTGGAAAATCTCTATAGTGTATTGCATCCCCAGTGATCCTTTCAAGAATACAACTCAAGGATTAGTTACTCAAGTCATCTTAATTTTTTAGTTTAGGAACGTCCTATATGTTTTTTAACCTTGTATATAATTTATTTGTATAGGAGAATTAAAAATCAGGAGATGGCCTTGAAGGCTGCTTCATGGTCTGGCTTGATATGCTGTTATGAAATCAAACTATTGCAAGCAAAGGCTTTACTGCATGAAAGTATCATGTTAACTGGAGAGGATAGGATAACAGTGATATCTGGGGATAGGGTGAAGAGCTTGATGGACAGGGACAGACTACATGGTTGAAGACCACTTGTTTCCCACTCCAATCCTAGCCCTCGCTATTTTGGAAAACACATGCCTTATCTAGCAACAGGCATGCAAGGCTTGGCAGGGAGACAGATGCACAGCAACTTTCTTGCTGACCTTGTTCAATTTAAAGAAACACGCTCTGCAAATAGGAAATTGTAGGTGACCAGCCCTCCCCTAAGAACCCAGGGTGGCCTCTTCTATTTAGGGAATTTAAAGAGCAGCATAGCGATGTCTGTCTCTCCTGAGGGAAGCCACCATGGAGATTAGTACATAAGGGCAGCAGCAGCTCTTTCTTGGGTAGAAGTGACTAATCTGAAAATTATGTCTTCTCCTTACCAAGCTCGAGTAATTGGCTTGCTGAGACCCCTCAAGGATGTAACAGTGACAGCTGGGGAATCAGCAACCTTCGATTGTGAACTCTCTTATGAGGGAATCCCAGTAGAGTGGTTCCTGCAAGGAAAGAAATTGGAGCCCAGTGATAAGGTAAAGAAACTAAACTTTACTTTTCCTCATGTTTCCTCCTCTTTCTTCTCTTTCAAGTCTCTTCCCCTTCTTTATTTCTTATTTACTTTCTGCCAGTAGAAGTACTAAGGCACAGCAATATTGTAGTGCTACTGTGCCAAATGGTAAATCCTCACTAAATCAGATATAGCAATTTTTTTTCCAGAAATTCCAGTATTCTGGAATACTACAAGTATTTGTTATACAAAGGGAAACTAAGGTTTCAAAATATCAATCATTACAACAGTGATTTTGTGTCTGATTCTGTTGGAGACTCAGCCACAGGGATACTGAATACTTTTTGCTCAGGTTACTTGTGATTACAGTGAGAGGATTTTGAAAGGTGCTATCAGGAAAAGCTTTTTTTCCTCCTGAATGCTGAGTTGCAGTCCAATTCTGCATATAAGGGGATTAAGAGGATTCAAATTCCATTTCAGGCATTTGTTCTGGCTCTCCAGATAACTCTCTGGGCAGATTTGCTTGTCAAGCACTTCTCACTAGCTATTTTTAACCCTTCATCAAGTGCTGGCTCTTAACTCTGAGATCTGAGCAGCCTGGAATGCAATCAATTTAATATTTAAAGTTAATGGTAGGGGCAATAAATAAAGAAACATAAGTAAATAAATTAAGAAATGTACAGAATTATTACTGGGTTTAAGACTTCTTTTTTACATACTAGGCCTAAAGAAAATAAAGCAAATGAAAATAGAAGTTGGAAACCTCACACAAAGCAAAGTTTCAAGGCATTACATGACCGAGCAAAGTTTCAGAACCTGTAATAATGCTGCTAATAATGCTTTGGTATAGATTTTCTGTCCTTTTAAATACAAATTTTGACGTATTATTTTCAGGTTTTGATAGATCTTTCTAAGCTTCACCAAATTTGCATAAATAAAAATTATTTCATAAAAGAAATAGAATATAGAAATAGGGGAAAAAAACCAGATCATGGTGATAGGGGACCCTATTAGAGTATTTAAGGACAGATAAACAAAGTTGAAAGTCAGCAGATGAGGCATGAAATAAATCAAGGTAATTATTTCTGAGTTTCAGAATAAAAATGTGAAAAACTATTGATCAGCACAGAGAATTGATAGTTATTACTGCCTAGGAAAAAAAATATTTTATGTTCCATATTCTGTATGATAGAACATTATTTTGGTCCTATGTTTCTGAGCTATCATTACATGAAAAAAAATTTGAGATTTTCATTCAGTTTACATATACAGTCAAAACTGTCATTTGACTTCAGTTGAAATTTTATCAAGAAGAAATTGAGAGTAAACCATATATTTACTTAATGTATCACTTTCTACCCATTTAAAATAGTCTCTTGAAACATATTTACAACTCTCTTCAACAATCATTTAACTGTAGAAGTGTTTCATTTTAGCTGTTGCTAATTCAAACCTTTTCAGCTGCACAGATATAACCTTTATTGATTGAAGTGATTTCTTTGTTTATCTTTGCCCTTTATCTTGGTCAAATATACATCTGGCTTCATCTCAGTGTCTTTCAGATGAATACTCACTAGAGAGAGTTTTCAGGGGCACAGTGACCATTTGGGAGGAAGGACAGGCTCTTTCTTCCTTCCTTCACTCTGAAACAAAAGGGGCTGCCTTCTCAAAAGCAACTCATTATTTTATTCTTGTTCCTTAGCAGAAGCTTGCTTTTCACCTTTATTTTTCTAAACCGGCAACTACTACCTAATCACATACTTCTCTGAAAATAGATAAAAAGAATTCTTCAAGAGCTGTGTTAAAATTTACAGCATGAATAAGTAGCAGTCCTCTTGATGGCTGCAGTGCAGGATGTGTCCTTGAATCCCCCAGGACCCCCAGGTCCACTCCTAGAGAAAAGGGATGTTTTTGTAGGAGTAGCCCAATACAAAACCATGATTACAAAATAGTTCCTGCACAAAAATTAGTCTTTTAGGCAGAATGTAAAGTCAAAATTGCATTTCAAGAAGAGTGTGTGTGTGGGCTGCCAAACCTCTTTATATCTGTAAGTTTTTACTTTAGATGTAGCCAGCAGTAATACGAACTTTTCCCCATAGATTTGCTTATTTTTTATCTGTTCAAAATAGACACGATCTCAAGTCGGCCTCAAAATCCTCAAAGCATTGAGGATTGAGCTATATCTAGTATATACAAGAGGAAAGTATCAAAATTTCATATAAAAGTGGGCAACCAAACTCCACAGATAATAAATAGCAATGCTATTTCATGAAATATTTCTTAAATATTTGTTGTAGATAATTACAAAGGGGTTTTAAATTTACTTTTTAAGGTTGTGACACGTGCTGAAGGGAGAGTTCACACACTTGTTCTGAGAGACGTCAAATTAACAGATGCAGGAGAGGTATCACTGACAGCAAAAGATTTCAGAACTCAAGCAAATCTCTTTGTGAAAGGTAAGTCAGTCATTTTAGTTAAACTATAATCAGTATTAATGGTCCATTCATTATTCACCCTGGAATAGGATGTGAATATACACCATATATCAAATGAGTAGGATCATACATATGATATTGGATGAGTAGATAACTTTCCTTATTAAAAAAGCCACCTAGTTAAAAATCTCTGTGCTTCACAGAAAAGCTCAAGAAAGGGGAAAATACTGAAAATGTATGAGATGTGGGAGATGAACCAGTTCATTAGGACTTTTAGGGCTTTATTGCAGACTTGAACATTCAATTGGCCTCAAGAGGCCCTACAAATACTGGCCTTTATGGCTCTCAGTGACTTTTTCTGTTCTTTGGAATATCAAGAAACCTATGAGAACATAATTGTACCATCAGGCAAGGGATATAACATTGTCTGTATACCCACTTGTACACTTGCATACTGTGTAATATTAAGAAATAAAAAAAGGGCACACGCTAATCCAGTAATTCAAGAAAAAACTTAAAAAAAAATCCTCTAAAGTCAGAGTGTAATTTTAGAGTCACTGAGATGACATGGGTATGGTTCAGCTAAAGAAACTCATTTGGAAGGCTTTGTGATGATTCGTAATTAAAAACCCCATGGATAAGGATATCATTCAGTCTAATCTTACAGTAGGCTGAAAATGAGGAAATTAACAGAATTAACCATGCCTGTGCATTAAAAATAAAGTTTTAAAAAACCTTCAGCAGAGACATACAAGAGCCTTTTTGATTATTCAGTCAAGCAAAATTAGTAAATAGCATGGGACTGTTCTGTATCAGCAGAAGACTGGCTATCATTTAGATCTTTTCTATCAAAAAATCCATCTGTCTCTTCTAGAACCCCCTGTTGAATTTACTAAACCACTCGAGGACCAGACTGTTGAAGAGGAGGCCACTGCAATACTGGAATGTGAAGTTTCCAGGGAAAATGCAAAAGTTAAATGGTTCAAAAATGGAGAAGAAATTCACAAATCAAAGAAGTATGACATAATTTCTGATGGCAGGGTCAGAAAACTCATCATCCATGGCTGCACACTGGACGATGCAAAAACATATAGCTGTGATGCTAAGGATTTTAAGACATCATGTTTTCTCAATGTAGAACGTGAGTAATTTACAGTTTTCTACAAAATGTCTAGGTGCTATAAAAGCTATGTACTAGTGTCTATGACTAATAATAATATCAGTGTCAGCAATTTTTTTCTTCTCTACTGTAGACTTTCCTCTGCTAAAAATTTTCTTTTTTCTTACAGCTATTCGTGTCGAGTTCCTGAAACCTCTAACTGACCTTGAGGTTAAAGAAAAACAATCTGCTCGGTTTGAATGTGAAATTTCTCGTCCAGGTGTCAAGGTCAATAACAATACTTTTTAGTCTCAGTAACTCCTTCAACTAATGGAGACAACTCTATTATGTAGTTATAAAAGAAAACACAACTGAAATCTATTACGAGTATGTTACTATTAATAACC
Source organism: Neopelma chrysocephalum (assembly GCF_003984885.1). Classification (NCBI taxonomy): domain Eukaryota; kingdom Metazoa; phylum Chordata; class Aves; order Passeriformes; family Pipridae; genus Neopelma; species Neopelma chrysocephalum. The sequence continues at coordinate 11,330,415 of NW_020897703.1, forward strand.
ATGTTAATTTGTTCTGAAACAGGTGAAGTGGTTTAAGGATGGCATGGAAATCAGAAAAGGCAAAAAGTATGATATAATTTCCAAAGGTGCAGAACACATTCTTGTTGTCAATAAATGTGTCTTTGATGATGAAGCTGAATATTCCTGTGAAGCAAAAACAGCTCGTACTTCAGGCCTACTTACAGTGATAGGTAAACACAGTGTTTTACAATCTAATATGTGAAAAATAAAAAATTTGAGGGGTTTTTTATGGCAAGCTTTAATCATCTTTCAAAATTCTTCTTGCAGAGGAGGAGGCTGTTTTCACAAAAAATCTTCCTGATCTTGAAGTAAATGAAAATGACACTGTAAAATTGATCTGTGAAGTTTCAAAGCCTAATGCTGAAGTTACTTGGCTTAAAGGAGATGAAGAGGTGCCTGATGGTGGTAGATTTGAACACATTTCTGATGGTAGAAAGAGAATTCTTCTTATACATAATGCTCATCCAGAAGATGCTGGCAAATATACTTGCAAGCTCCCAAGCTCTAGTACAACAGGAAAACTTACTGTACACGGTAAGTGTTACTTTGGTGGCCTTGTTTTCTGGAAAAAAAAAAAGAATAAAATTAAAAATATTTCAAAAACAGTAAGAATACACAATTTGGTTTATTCCCTTCACAAGTAAAAATAAAATAAAATTATACATATCTGCAAAAATGTTTTCTTTCAGAACTTGCAGCAGAATTTCTTACCAGACCACAAAATCTTGAGGTGCTTGAAGGAGAAAAAGCTGAATTTGTCTGTACAGTATCCAAAGAGGCCATTGAAGTACAGTGGCTGAGGGGTGACACAGTCCTGGAGCCTGGTGATAAGTACGACATCATTTCAGATGGCAAGAAGAGAACACTTGTGGTTAAAGACACTATTCTAGGAGATACAGGAATGTATAGCGTCATGGTTGGTGAAGCTAAAGCTGCAGCACACTTAGGAGTGATTGGTAAGCTTTATTTTATCAATACGTAGGTGCATGTTTTGTTGCACTCCTTATACTACATGATGTTCTATTTCTTCTGTTTTCTCAATTTCAGAAAAACTCAGAATTATAACTCCCCTTAAGGACCAAGAAGTTAATGAATGTCAAGAAGTTATCTTCCACTGTGAAGTTAATAAAGAAGGTGCCAAAGAGAAGTGGTACAAAAATGACGAGGCAATATTTGATAGTGCAAAGTACATTATTGTTCAGAAGGGTTTAGTTTACACTCTCAGAATCAGAGATGCAGAGCTGAAAGATCAAGCTACCTACAGCATTGCACTGTCAAACCAGAGAGGTGAACAGGTCAAAAGCTCTGCTGCCTTAACAGTATTAGGTAAATCTCTTGCACTGTATTAAAATTGTTTCATCATTTACAGTCAGTTTCATATGAGGATATAAAAATGTTCGCTTTTTTTGTCATAACAGAGGAGGATCTCAGAATTGTTGAGCCCCTTGAAGACATTGAGACCATGGAAAAGAAAACTGTCACATTCTGGTGCAAAGTCAATCGCCTTAATGCAACTCTCAAATGGACAAAGAATGGCGAAGAGATCACATTCGACAGGCGCATTTTGTACAAAATTGATAAATTCAAACACTCATTGATCATTAAAGACTGTGGGTTTATAGATGAAGGTGAATACACTGTTACTGCTGGACAAGACAAATCTGTTGCAGAGCTTCTCATCACAGAAGCACCAGCAGACTTCACTGAACATCTTCAGGACCAGACTGTCACTGAATTTGATGATGCTGTCTTTACATGCCAGCTTTCCAAAGAGAAAGTCAGTGTAAAATGGTACAGAAATGGAAGAGAAATCAAAGAAGGCAAAAAGTATGTACATTTTATTATGCTTGTTAATGTGTTAAACGTGCTTGCTTTACTTTGTTGCTTGGTCTGGAAGCTAAAATACCACTTATTTTTCTCCCCCATAAAGATACCAGTTTGAAAAGGATGGAAATCTGCACCGATTAATCATAAAAGACTGTAGATTAGATGATGAGTGTGAATATTCCTGTGGAGTGGATGACAGGAGATCTAGGGCAAGACTTTTTGTTGAAGGTATTTGTAAAATCGAATTGGATTTATTTCTTCTTTGTTTAATAATAGTAGAAACAATAAACAAATAACACCAATTAATTACCATTTATTTCAGAAATCCCTGTTGAGATTATCCGACCACCACAAGATATTTATGAAGTTCCTGGTGCAGATGTCATCTTCATGGCTGAATTGAACAAAGACGGTGTGGAGGTCAAGTGGCTGAGAAACAACATGATTATCATCCAAGGTGACAAACATCAGATGATGAGTGAAGGGAAGGTCCACAGGCTGCAGGTTTGCGAGATAAAGCCCCGTGACCAAGGGGAATACAGATTTATCGCCAAAGATAAGGAAGCTAGAGCTAAGCTTGAATTAGCCGGTAAGTTGCTTAGTGAATTAACTGTTCAAGTAAATTGATTTTTGTCCTTTTAAAGAGTTGAACTAAAATGAATACACAATCAGCCTGAGAAAAGTGCAAGTCTGTTAAACTATATGAATTATAATTCAAGCAAAAACTATTTTTTATTATACCATGCTGGTCCAACTGTTGAGGAAAATATAGGTCACTTTTCAATGTCAATACCAAAGAACCTTTTCATTAAGTCACTAATAAAACATGGAAATTATTTGGCCTACTTATTTCAGTCATATGAGACATTTAATTCCTAATTTGTCTGCTTTAGAGGACTGACCAATAAAATAATTAAATTAATGCTCAAAAAGCAACTCTCTCTATCCTCATTTTATAGGAGAACACAATACAGTATATCAACCAGCTGAATTTCTTTCTCTGGAGCTGTCCAATGAGTCTAAGAAGGATTTCCTCTAGAATTTGCACAGCTCCTTTTACTTCTCTATGTTAGCATCTTTGCTGACTACACAAACATATGATTTTTATATAGATATATATATATATGTGCAAGTCATATTCATCTTTATAGCTTACTTGTCACATTGATCTTTCTTAGCTGCACCTAAAATCAAGACTGGTGATCAAAATCTTGTGGTTGATGTTGGGAAGCCTTTAACTATGACTGTCCCATATGATGCCTACCCAAGAGCAGAAGCTGAATGGTCAAAAGCAGGGGAAGGTCTGCCCACAACAACTGTTGATACAACAACTGACTGCACTACCTTCAAAATTTTTGAAGCAAAGAAATCAGATAAGGGAAGGTACAAGGTTGTGCTTCGAAACAAACATGGGCAGGCAGAAGCATTCATCAATGTAGAGGTCATTGGTAAGTACTTCTATTATTAAAACCCTGTTTAAATTTATTTCATAGAATCATAACTTTCACTTGCCCCTAGGGAGAAGCTTGGCCTCCTCTTCTCTAGCGGGGGGGGGGGGGGGGGCAATGCCCTGAAATACTGAAATATTATCATATCTTTATTAGATGTTCCAGGTCCAGTTAGAAACTTGGAAGTCGCTGAAACTTATGATGGTGAAGTTGGTCTTGCCTGGCAAGAACCAGAAAGTGATGGTGGAAGTAAAATCATAGGCTACGTTGTTGAAAGACGCGATATTAAGCGTAAAACCTGGATTACGGTCACAGATCGTGCTGAAAATTGTGAATACACTGTTACTGGACTTCAAAAAGGAGGAGTTGAGTATCTCTTCCGTGTTAGTGCACGCAACAGAGTGGGTACTGGTGAGCCAGTGGAAACAGACACACCTGTGGAAGCTAAGAGCAAATTTGGTGAGTAGAAGTTATCAAAAAATCAGTGTTTGACAGCAGTGTATAAAAAGCAGTAAAAACTCTAACAATGGGTAAAACCCACATACTTTGTTTTTCTTTTTTCTCCCTAAAATAAAATGCAGATGTTCCTGGTCCTCCTCAAAATGTAGAAGTTAGTGATGTGACCAGGTTTGGAGCCACACTTAGCTGGGAACCACCTGAGTATGATGGAGGATCTCCGATAACTGGCTATGTTATTGAACTGCGTAACAAAGGTTCCATCAGATGGGAGCCAACTATGACCACAGGAGCTGATGAACTCTCAGCTCTCCTGACTGATGTTGTGGAAAATGAAGAATATTTCTTCAGAGTAAGAGCTCAAAACATGGTTGGAGTTGGCAAACCAAGTCCTGCTACACGTGCAGTAAAAATTATGGACCCAATTGGTAAGTATGCAAAGTATGCGTGATTGTGATTGCAGTATGAGACAGGGACATTTTGGATGTTTATGCCATGAGTGCACAAAAGTTCAGTGGAGAAATGCATGTGCTGCAAATACTGTGTACAGCTAGATCTTGGCTACTTTTGCCTCCAAACAGGAGTACCTTGTTACCATTTGGTTCAGTAAGAACTCCAAATATTTTTGCTCTGAAGTTAGGATCCAACTCAGTTTAGAATTTTGGTTGAGAAAAAGCTATGCAAAGGCTTTAGAAACAGTACTGTAAGATACAAATAGCTAATTTGCAGAATGATACTTCTTTATCAGTGGCAAAAATGTATTTGTTGCAATTTTTTTTCAGAGAGACCAAGTCCTCCCATTAACCTTGAGCATTCAGATCAAACTAAGTCATCAGTTCAGCTCACATGGGAACCTCCTCTTGAAGATGGAGGAAGTCCAATCTTGGGCTATATTGTTGAAAGGCAAGAAGAAGGAACAGACAAGTGGATTCGTTGTAACCCAAAACTAGTACCTGCTCTTACTTTTAAGGTATGATGTCCTCTTCATCAACACTTAAAATGTATAGATCATATTTAATATGAGTTAGTAAAATATTATTTGTGCTTTTTAGGTAACTGGATTGAAACAAGGATCCAGTTATTACTACAGAGTCTCAGCAGAAAATGCAGCTGGTGTGTCTGACCCAGCAGAGGCTATTGGGCCGTTAACTGCAGATGATACTTTTGGTAAGCCATATGCTAGTTATTACAGACAATTAATCAGATAAGGCACATTATTAAAGAGCATCTTGTGGGTAATATGTGACGATTTTTCACCAGATAACTGTCACACCTTAGACATTCGAGTTTATGAGCCATTTCTCCTTCATTATGAATTCTTCAGATAATTATCTGTACTATTAGGTAGAGGCCTATTAGGTTGCCTGAGGAGGAAGGCACGACCTTTTGTCTCCTGACCGAGCTTTGTGGAAGATGGGAGATAACAGAAAGAGAGAAAGGCAGAGAAGACCTCTGGGGGAAAAAAATTAAACAATACATAGTTCTTGCATTAAAGGGAAATTAGATATCCTACTTGGTAATGCTAATCTCCCTTATCATCTTACATATTTCTAAAAAAAAAAAAAGGCATTTAGTTAGCACAGGTAGGCAGTGATAAGCCAAAGCTAGGCCTGGGCAGCTCCACCTTGAAAACTGAGATACAATCAGAATCAGCCTCTCAACACAACTATCATTACCCATATTCATAACAACAGAAAATATTTCATAGAATCCATTTTCCACTTTTTCCAGTTGAACCTACAATGGACCTAAGTGCATTTAAAGATGGGCTGGAAGTTATTGTTCCAGAGCCAATCAAGATCCGTGTTCCCATCACTGGCTATCCTGTTCCAACTGCCACCTGGTCTTTTGGTGACCAAGTCTTAGAAGAGGGTGATCGTGTAAAAATGAAGACCACTGCCTCCTTTGCAGAACTTGTAATTACTCCGAGTGAACGTCCAGACAAGGGAATTTATTACTTAACATTAGAAAATCCTGTGTCATCTGTTTCAGGAGAAATTAATGTTAATGTCATTGGTGAGTGGACATGTATATATTCTAGCAATAACATTCCATATTTTTCGTGCTAAAATCTAATTAGCTTAACAATGTGAAATCTCACAATATCCAGTAAAACAAGTACATTAAAATATAACTAAAAACTAGAAACCCATCCTCAAAAAAAGTCTTTTCTGGTTTTCAACCTTCTGGTTTTACTGTTTAAGGAAGAATGACTAACAAGACTAAGTCTTCTGGCAGATATATTACATAGACATCATCTATCAAACACCAATTACAAAATAATTAATGGAATTTCTATGGTTTCTAGCTCCTCCAAGTGCACCACAAGAACTTCAAGTTTTAGAAGTACTCAGGACTACAGTACAGTTGTCATGGGAACCTCCAGAAGATGATGGTGGAAGTCCAGTTACTGGCTATGTAATTGAAAAACGTGAAGTAAGCCGGAAAACATGGAGCAAAGTAAGTTCATTCTCTCTCATTTGAATTTCTATTGCTATATTATTTCCACATGTGCTACTGAGTTTTGTGTCTTATATTGGTAATCACTCTTTGGAAATAAATTTTAAAAACACATTGGAACCTTTCTGGTCTTCAGGTTATGGATCATATTGTTGACCATGAGTTCACTGTACCTGACCTCGCCCAAGGAAAAGAATATTTGTTTAGAGTTTCTGCATGCAATAAATGTGGCCCTGGAGAACCTGCATACATTGATGAACCTGTAAATATGTCAACACCAGCAAGTGAGCATATTGCTGCTAATTTTCTGTTTCTGAAATTTTACTGATTTTCTTCAAAATAAGATGTAAAAACAAAATATGTTTTAATTTTTAATAGCGGTACCTGACCCACCAGAAAATGTTAAATGGAGAAATCCAACATCAAAAGGAATCTTCCTAACCTGGGAGCCTCCAAAATCTGATGGTGGTGCCCGCATTAAGGGTTATCTGGTAGAAAAATCCCAACGTGGCACAGACAAGTGGGAGATATGTGGGGAGCCTGTTATTGAAACAAAGTAAGTAAATTGACATCAGTAGAAACATCTTTTCAACTAACTATGCCATCATCATCACTTTAAATATCTGATTTTTTTTTTTTTTAAACAGAATGGAAGTAACAAAGCTCCTGGAAGGAGAGTGGTATGCATATCGGGTTAAGGCTCTGAACAGAATAGGAGCCAGTAGGCCAAGCAAGCCAACTGATGATATTCAGGCCATTGATGCAAAAGGTAATTACTTCGCCTGCTGAATTACAATAGCTGCTTTCTTTTTACCAGTCTCTGAAATACTGTTTCTATATAAACATTTTTATTCTCTCCTAAATCAGAGGCTCCAGAAATTTTCTTAGATGTGAAGCTTCTTGCTGGACTTACTGTGAAAGCTGGAACTAAAATTGAGCTACCAGCTAAAGTAACTGGAAAGCCTGAGCCCCGGATTACTTGGACCAAGGCTGACAAAATTTTGAGACCTGACAACAGAATCACCATTGAAAGCCAGCCTAATCAGTCTACAGTGACCATTACAGACAGCAAAAGGAGTGACAGTGGAACCTATATTATAGAAGCTGTAAATTCCAGTGGACGTGCTACTGCTGTTGTTGAAGTGAATGTCCTCGGTATGCATGTATTCTATGTTGTTTATATGAATAATTAGTAATGTACTGAAGTATGCAAGCAGAAGATTAACTTTCACATCTTATCCTCTACAGATAAACCTGGTCCACCAGCTGCATTTGATGTATCAGAAATCACAAACGAATCCTGCCTTCTAACATGGAATCCTCCACGAGATGATGGGGGTTCTAAAATTACCAACTATGTCCTTGAGAAAAGACCTACAGACAGTGAAATATGGGATAAGTTGTCATCAACTATTAAGGATACAAAATTCAGAGCTACCAACTTAACTCCTCATAAAGAATATGTGTTCCGAGTCAGTGCTGAGAACATGTATGGTATTGGGGAGCCAGCACAGTGTAACCCCATCATTGCCAAATATTCATTTGGTTAGTTAATTAAATTAATGTTAAATTTTCATAATATTTTAATAGGGAGAAAAAAGCCCACATCTGATGGTTTTGGTTTTTTGTTTTGTTTTTGTTTTTAATTAATTAATTTATACAGATCCACCAGGCCCTCCAACAGGTCTCAAGCCTACAGAGGTCACTAAAGATTCAGTCACTTTAACATGGAATGAACCAGATGAAGATGGTGGCAGCCCCATAACTGGCTACTGGGTTGAAAGATACGATCCTGAGCAGGATAAATGGATAAAATGCAATAAAATGCCAGTGAAAGATACAACATTCAAGTAAGACTACAGTCAATTTAAGCTTAAATATGTCATAGAGACAGAAATAGTAGTCTTTTAAATAAGTTTTACATTGTTCTTACTCTTTTTTCCTAACTTCCATAAGTTTTGATTCAGCTACCATCTAGTGGCATACTTTTTTCATAATTAGTTTTAAAGAGAAATGTCTTTACAGCAGAGTTAGTTAAGTATTTTAATTTTTAAATGTTATACTTAATAATTTCTGTGCTATGTGATTATTCATAAGATATTCTAAAATAGCAGATATAGCCATCTCAAGTATCAAACCAAAAAATTGGGTTTTTTTCTGCTGGTACTCTAATTAACTAAAAAAATATAGAACATGCAAAAATGCAAGATGTTCTTATAATACTCATTTTTGTCCCATGATTCTCTATTTACTGTCGACAATATGCCTATTTCAAATGTTCAACATTTCATAAAACATCATTAGCAGTAATTTAGGTATTTTCAGATTTTCCAAGTAAACTGTGATATGAAGAATAGAGAGAATAATATTTTAAACATGAATTAATATCTAGCTTTGGTTTAATCAAGCTTAATTCTTATTTTCAGAGTTAAAGGTCTTACAAATAAGAAGAAGTATAAGTTCCGTGTCTTGGCAGAGAATCTTGCAGGACCTGGAAAACCAAGCAAGGAAACAGAGCCAATCTTAGTGAAAGATCCAATTGGTATAATAAACACATTTTTAATAGTTTAATTTAGCAACAACAACAAAAATTGTTTTCAATCACATAATTAATATTGAACTCTTGTCTAGATCCACCATGGCCTCCTGGAAAGCCCACTGTGAAAGATATTGGCAAGACGTCATTGACCCTGAACTGGACAAAGCCAGAACATGATGGAGGGGCAAAGATTGAATCTTACGTCATTGAGCTGTTAAAGACTGGAACAGATGAGTGGGTGAGAGTGGCTGAAGGAGTTCCCACAACTGAACACTTCCTGAAAGATCTTATGGAGAAACAAGAATATTCATTCCGTGTAAGAGCTGTGAACAAGGCTGGCGAGAGTGAGCCTAGTGAACCCAGTGACCCTGTGCTGTGCAAGGAGAGGCTCTGTGAGTACTGTTTCAGAATGTGCTCCTACTGCAAATAGACTGTTTCTGTCATTAAAAAAGCCCCATGTCTGCCTGTTTCCGTAGGTACCAAACAAACTATTTGAAAGCTTATGAAATATTAAAATTTGCCTTGCTTCAGCTCAGAAAATACAAAGTTTTAATACTTTAGGTGTATTCCCTGGCTTCCAAGATCTTTCATGGAAATTACAATGACCTGGTTTACCTTCTTTTTCTATTTTGCAGATCCTCCTTCACCACCTCGCTGGCTTGAAGTTATTAATATTACTAAAAACACAGCAGATCTTAAATGGACAGTACCAGAAAAAGATGGGGGTTCCCCAATTACCAACTACATTGTTGAGAAAAGAGATGTAAGGCGAAAAGGTTGGCAGACAGTTGATACAACAGTGAAAGATACCAAGTACACAGTGAGCCCGCTGACTGAAGGCTCATTGTATGTGTTCCGTGTGGCTGCTGAAAATGCCGTTGGACAGAGTGACTATTGTGAAATTGAAGACTCAGTGCTTGCTAAAGATACTTTCAGTAAGTTTTGATTTGCTTACTGAGTGATCAGTAGCTCATGTAAAATGAATTCCTAGTCTTCTAATGTGTGTCTTTTTTCTGTTTTAGCAACCCCAGGGCCTCCATATGCCCTGACAATAGTTGAAGTGAAAAAAGGTCATGTTGACTTGAAATGGGAACCACCTAAGAATGACGGTGGCAGACCGATTCAAAGGTAAGGTCATTTTAAGTTTGTGTAGGTTCCTATAGATGAAAATCTTTTAATGAATTAAGACATTTCTCTCAAAACGTTTAAATTTTAAATGGACAAATTTTGTATGAAAAAGGGGTAGATGGATGTAAGAGAAGCCATGTGGTCAAAGCAGTTAAGGGTTTGATTTTAAAATGTGGAAATTATGCAAATAAAATACGTAATGTGCATGGACAATGAATATGTGTCAACATCCTTAGACTTATCTGTGTAGCCACTTAGACTCATCTATCAAGTAATATTGTTGCATTTTCCTTCTGCTTAGTTTCTCCTTCAGACTGTATACACTCAGCTAAAATGAAGCCTCACCTCTTTTCTGTTCATTCTATTCTTTATAACAATTTTCAAACAGACTGTCTAAGTCTTCTAGGTTGTTTCTAACTTGTCTTTTAATTTGGTTTCTAAAGTATCTGTACTCTGAAATTCACCTTGAATGCCAGTTGGATTTTTCGTGTTTATATTTTGATTTTTCCTCTCAAGTTAAAGAAATAGACAAGTTCAGAGATCTGCCTGAAGCAACATAAGTCACTTAATTTGCATTACTGTGCCATAGCCTGTCCTAAGCAGAATTTTGATAGCTGAGTAATAATATCTACAAATATTCTCAATGGACTAACCACTGAGATCCAAACTAGCAAAGACACAAGTATAGCTTGGAGGTTCTTTTGCCTCTGTAGCTCTCTCAAATCTGAAAATACAGTTTAGTTCAGTTCTAAAACACAGAACACAGTTCAGGTATTGTCTTTCAGACCTGAGTTTGTCAGTGATGTCAGCCCTAATAGGGGCTGAGACCTACTAGGACTAAGTGACTAATGCGTGAAGAAAAGTTCATTGAATCTATCACTCATGACTCTCTTTGCTATTCACTGTCCAACCTCTTCTAATCTCTTTTTATCTATTTTTTTGAACAAGAAGTCTGAAGTGTTCCTTATTTCAAGTGCCTGATAGTATTTTCCCCAATTTATTCAGATATGTTATTGAAAAGAAAGAAAAACTGGCCACTCGCTGGGTAAAAGCTGGCAAGACAGCTGGTCCAGATTGCAATTTCAGAGTGACAGATGTCATTGAAGGTACAGATGTACAGTTCCAGGTTCGTGCAGAAAATGAAGCTGGTTGTGGTCATCCCAGTGAACCAACTGACCTCATTCATATTGAAGATCCAACAAGTAAGTAGTAGTAAAATATACAGTGTATGGATTATAGAAGTAGTGTACTGTGTGGAACAGATATTCTGAGAGAAAAATGACACAATAACTTTTCCATTTCTGCAGGCCCTCCTTCACCTCCTCAGGATTTACATGTCACAGATGCAGGCCGAAATCACATTTGCATTGCATGGAAACCTCCTGAGAAGAACGGTGGAAGTCCTATCATTGGGTATAATGTTGAGATGTGTGAAGCAGGAACAGAAAAATGGATGCGAATCAATTCTCGTCCAATAAAAGATTTAAAATGTAAAGTGGAGGAAGGTGTGGTTCCAGACAAGGAATATGTGCTAAGAGTCAGAGCTGTCAATGCTGTTGGAGCTAGTGAGCCATCAGACATCTCAGAAAAAGTCGTTGCCAAAGACCCAGACTGTAAGAATAGATTCCTTTTTTTCTTCAGATCTGCATAAGAAAAAAATGGTGTTTGGCAACTTTCTAGTAATATTATACTTACTTTTACAGGCAATCCAACCATTGATCTACAAACTCGTGACATTGTTGTTGTTAAAGGACAGAAATTAAGTATCCCTATACCCTTCAGAGCTGTTCCATCCCCAACTATAACATGGCACAAAGATGGCAAAGAGTTGAAAGCTGGTGACAGAACAACAATGAAGAGTGACTACACCTCTGCATTGCTCGAAGTCGTAGACAGTGTTCATGCTGATGCTGGTGTTTATACTATCACACTGGAGAATAAGCTGGCATCAACAACTGGCTCAGTCAATGTCAAAGTCATAGGTAACTAGATTCTTCCCTTCCAAGAAATATACTTATCTTCATTTGGGCCCTGCAGCTGACAGAAGAAAGGACTAGAAAGATATTTTTTCTGCCAGGTGGACAAATCACTTCAATTCAGACACATGTAGATTGTCATTAATGTTACAAAATCCCATGAAAAAACATTACCGCAAGTTGCTCTAACTATTCAGTGGCTCCTCAAAGCCCAATTATTTTGAATAATTATCATATAAATATAAAAATGTTTTAAGAATTCTGACTCTTTTTGGGAACAAATTCATATACATGGTGTGTAGTCAACATTTGTGGTCTTGGTCTGCTTTCTGCAAAGCAAAGACATGATTTCATATTTATATGAATACATTTTCCCATCTATTTAGTTAACTAATTTTTTATTCTTATTTAAAACAGGTCCACCTGGACAGTGTAAAGACATCAAGGCAAGCGAAGTAACTAAGAATTCTTGCAAAGTATCCTGGGAACCTCCAGACTTCGATGGCGGTACTCCTATTTTGCATTATGTTCTAGAACGCAGAGAAGCAGGTCGTAGAACATACATCCCAGTCATGTCTGGTGAAAATAAACTTTCATGGCAAGTCAAAGACCTTATCCCAAACTGCGAATATTACTTCCGTGTTAAAGCTGTCAATAAGATTGGAGGAGGCGATTATCTTGAACTAAGAAACCCAATCATTGCAGAAGACCCAAAACGTAAGTTTGTCTTATTATCAAATAATCTAGGAAATTGAATTTTAACTAATATCTTCATCCTTTCTTTTCTCATATGACCTTTCTTTTGATCTACTCTTCTACAGAGCCTCCAGATCCACCTGTTGACCTTGAGGTCCATAATCCAACATCAAAATCAGTAACACTTACATGGAAACCACCCCTGTTTGATGGTGGAAGCAAAATTATGGGCTATATAATAGAAAAGCTTGCGAAGGGCAAAGAGAGGTGGGAGAGATGCAATGACTATCTGGTACCCTTACTAACTTATCCAGTGAAAGGCCTCGAGGAAGGAAAGGAATATCAGTTTCGTGTTCGTGCTGAGAATGCTGCTGGCATCAGTGAGCCTTCTCGGATTACTCCTTTCGTGAAAGCTGTGGATCCTATTGGTATGAATTAATAATTTGAATGTTTGTATTCATTGTATTGCCATACATCCTCAAACATATTGGAAGATTCTACGCTCTATTTATCATTCTCTGTTATTACAGAGGCTCCAAAAGTCTTCCTTGCTGCAAACCTACAGTCTGGCCTTGAAGTGAAAAGAGGTGATGAGATCATACTTGAGGCACATATTTCAGGGTCACCTTACCCATCTATCACTTGGCTGAGGAATGATGAAATTGTCAGACCAGAGGATATCAAAAAGAGAATAACAACACCAAAGAAGAAGGGTGAAGCTGAAGAAGAGAAACCTTTCCAGCTGTCACTGCCAGAACGTTTGAGCGTTGACAACCATAAAGAAGGGGAGTCTGTACTATCAATTCGTGACTCCATCAGAGCTGACCATGGCACATTTACAATTAAAGTAGAAAATGATCATGGTGTTGCAAAAGCCTCATGTGAAGTCAATGTGTTAGGTATGTAAAGAATGTTCTTAAAACACCTAGTTGTTCAGAGTATTGGGTAAGAAGTGCAAATGATGAGTACTGATCATTTTTCTCGGTTTACTGACAGATATACCTGGGCCTCCAGTCAACTTTGTATTTGAAGATATAAGGAAAAATTCTGTTATATGCAAGTGGGAACCTCCTCTTGATGATGGTGGAAGTGAAATCCTAAACTATGTACTGGAAAAGAAAGACAATACAAAAGCTGAAATGGGCTGGGTCACTGTCAATGCAACACTCAGGCATTGCAAATTCCATGTTACAAAACTGATTGAAGGAAAAGAATATCTCTTCCGTGTATTTGCTGAAAATAGAGTTGGAGCAGGGCCACCATGTGTTTCAAAACCAATGACAGCTAAAGATCCTTTCTGTAAGTTTTAATTTTGAAATACAACTTTTTCAGAAAACCAGTGTAAAACTACAGACTCTCACAATACTCAGCTTCATCTAGGTGAATGTTTCCCAGAAAAAAATTGAGCAATGTGATATTTATTGCACATTGAAATAGAGAGAACTATTGAAAATATTAAAGATTTAAGAGTGACAATCACTGTCATAAAACTTTACACTTAAAACAATTACCTTCTGAATAGTGGCATTCTCTATGTTTAATAGATGAGTATTCTTACCAAAAGAGAGAACTACTGCAAGTTTGATTACTGATTGCTGTTAGAATTCAAAGTTTCTAAGAAAAAGAGCAGAAAAACTATTAATTACTTAAAATTAGTAATTTCTTATATCTTAGTTCACTCTTAGCTTTGAGTAAACTCTGAAGAGACAGCAATGATGACAAAACAACAATTTTTTTTTCAGCTCCACCAGATGCACCTAATAAGCCTGATGTGGAAGATGTTACCAGCAACAGTATGCTGGTTAAGTGGAATGAACCAAAAGATAATGGCAGCCCTATCATAGGATATTGGATTGAAAAACGTGAAATTAATAGTACTCATTGGGCTCGGGTCAACAGAAGCCTTGTGAATGCTCTGGAAGTAAAAGTTGAAGGACTACTGGAAGGTTTAACTTATATCTTTAGAGTATGTGCTGAAAATGCAGCTGGCCCTGGTAAATTTAGTCCACCATCAGATCCAAAAACTGCACAGGACCCAATAAGTAAGTATCTTAGCAGAAGCTAACAGCATACAGGTGACAAAATAGTATTCATAGCCTTTAACTTTGATTTACACTTATTTATTTGTAGTGCCACCTGGTCCACCAGTTCCAAGGGTTGCTGATACAAGTGCAACTTCTATTGAGCTAGAATGGGAACCTCCTGTGTATAATGGTGGTGGAGATATCACTGGTTACCATGTGTACAAACAACTGATGGGAGTAAAGGAGTGGTCACGTTGTACAGAGAAACCCATTAAGGTTCGACAGTACACTGTTACAGAAGTCAGAGAAGGTGCAGACTATAAACTCCGTGTTACTGCTCTCAATGCAGCTGGTGAAGGACCACCTGGTGAAACCGAACCCACAACAGTTGCAGAACCTAAAGGTATTGCAATTGTATCACTTTCAAGAAATGTCCAGCTGCTTAAAAGGTGAGTTTGAATCCCTCCCTTCAGCTAATGACATGTTTCTCTCTCTTCCGCAGAGCCTCCCACTGTTGAGCTAGATGTTTCTGTCAAAGCAGGCATTCAGATCATGGCTGGGCAAACTATTAAAATTCCTGCCATTGTGACAGGACGTCCTACTCCCACCATTGCTTGGACTGTGGAGGACGGTGAACTAGACAAAGATCGAGTTGTTATTGAAAATGTTGGCACAAAATCTGAGTTAACCATTAAGAATGCATTGAGAAAAGACCATGGAAGATATGTAATTACTGCTACCAATAGCAGTGGTTCGAAATCTGCAGGAACCAGAGTAGAAGTATTTGGTAAGAAAAATATTTTCTCAAATCAACTAAGCATTTCTTTTGGTTAGTATGGGCCTTACCGTATTTGTTTGATTTTGTTTTTCAGATGTTCCCGGACCAGTCCTTGACCTAAAGCCAGTGGTCACAAACAGAAAGATGTGTTTGCTTAACTGGTCTGATCCTGAAGATGATGGCGGCAGTGATATCACAGGCTTCATTGTTGAACGGAAGGATGCCAAAATGCATACATGGAGACTAGCTGTAGACACAGAAAGATCTAAATGTGATATTACAGGTCTACTTGAAGGGCAGGAATATAAATTCCGTGTTAGTGCCAAGAACAAATTTGGTACCGGTCCACCTGTTGAAATAGGGCCCATTCTTGCAGTTGACCCATTAGGTAAGATGACTAACTTTATGAGATTTAAAAAAAAAAAGTTAATAAACCAATATTGTTGTGTGAATTGCTTTCCATACAGAAATTGTATTTACTTTTCAATTACATGGATAGGCATCTGCCTTAGATCAGTTACTTCAGTCAGATGTCTAAATCACTTCTGTGAAACTACTATGGTTCTTTATGTATCGTGCCTACTGAGACACTACTTATTACCTTTTCCTCCACATACATGAGAAACTTTATACTAGCCATAATTATACTCAGATTCTTTGCATACAAAAGCTGTAGTTTTAAAAACCTAGAGCTACTGCATTTATACAATTTAAAATTATCTGATTTTTTTTCATTATAATTTGTCTGTGTTAATAGGTCCTCCAACGGCACCTGAGAGGTTCATGTACACAGAGCGAACAAAATCAACCATTACACTTGATTGGAAGCCTCCACGCAGTGATGGTGGCAGTCCCATCTTAGGATATATTGTTGAGAAGAGGAGACATGATTCAAAAGATTATGAAAGAGTTAATGCAAGGCTCTGTCCAAAAACGTCTCTTCTCGTTGAAAAACTCGATGAACTTCATATGTATGAATTCCGTGTCAAAGCTGTCAATGAAATTGGAGAAAGTGAACCATCATTGCCCCTCAATGTAGTCATACAAGATGATGAAGGTATATCTGCTTTAAAGAAATCCATATAAATATTTTCAGAACATTTCAAGGCAATTTCTGTTTCATCTCCATCTTCACTCTGTCATTTTTCTTCTTGTTTTCAGTACCTCCAACTGTTACATTGCGCTTGGCTGTGAGAGGAGATACTATCAAAGTCAAGGCAGGAGAACCAGTTAATATTCCTGCTGATGTGACAGGTCTTCCAATGCCAAAGATTGAATGGGACAAGAATGAAGTTTTAATTGACCAAACATCTGATGCACTTAAGATAACCAAGGAAGAAGTATCTAGAAGTGCGGCAAAAACTGAACTTATCCTGCCTGCAACAGTGAGGAATGATAAAGGCACTTACACTGTGAGAGCTTCCAATCGTCTTGGCACTGCATTTCGCAATGTGCACGTCGAAGTGTATGGTAAGGATGCAACATTTTAAAAAAATGACTGCTAATAAAATACTTTTGCCTTTTTCTTAATGTAGTTCTGTGTTCTATTGCTTTCATACAGATCGTCCTTCTCCACCAAGAAATCTTACTGTTTCTGATATTAAAGCAGAATCGTGCTATTTAACTTGGGATGCACCTCTTGATAATGGTGGTAGTGAAATTACCCATTACATTATTGAGAAACGTGATGCTAGTAAGAAGAAATCTGAGTGGGAGGAAGTCTCTACAGGCGCTGTTGAGAGAAGATTTGGGGTAATTTATGAAAACATTATTACATACTTTAGTATGCCTAAAAAATAACATTATTACATATCTAATGAAATCTGCTACTTGCATTGACACCTGTGTTCATGCTCCATTTGGACGCCAGAATTACTGGATGAATGGCCAGTATTTGTATTGGCCATCCATGTATCTGTGTTATCCCTCATGTGACAAAACACAAGAAATTTTTCGCTATTGCTACTTAACTTCAGCTGAGCTAGAAGATATCTTCCTTTCCATTTTCCAGCATTATTCAATTTTACCAACTGCAAAAACAAATATGATGACATTTTTATTTATGTTTGGTCCTATGCACATAAAATAAGAATATCCTTAGGACGTCATATGTAGCTGTGTAGTAATAAACAGAGGTATGTCAATGAGATTCCAAGACAGAATTTGAAGTGAAAATCACTGCATATCTCCAAATAAGTTTATTCCAAAAGTAGCCCAGTATTGATTTAAATCTTATTTTTCAGGTATGGAATCTTGCAACAGGTGAAAAATACCAATTTAGAGTCCGAGCTGTAAACAAATATGGAATAAGTGATGAATGCCTCTCAGAAAAAGTTGTTATTAAGGATCCCTATGGCCTTCCTGGACCTCCTGGAAAGCCAAAAGTTTTAGATCGCACCAGATCATCTATGCTCGTGACTTGGGAGCCTCCTTTGGACAATGGTGGCAGCCCAATAACTGGCTATTGGTTGGAGAAGAGAGAAGTGGGAGGCGTCTACTGGGCACGTGTCAACAGGGCTCCAGTAACAAAACCATCAGTAAAAGGTCTACAGCACAATGTGCTTCGTTTGATTGAAGGTGTTGAGTACCAGTTCAGAGTTATGGCTGAAAATCTTGCTGGAATTGGCCCTCCCAGTGAACCATCAGATCCAGCCTTAGCAGCAGATCCCATATGTAAGTATATCATTTGTATGACTATGTTAAAGGACTCTATCACACCAGAACAAAAAATGTGCTACTATTTTTTATTTTTCATTTAGTGCAATTAATCAAATGTTTTGTTTTCATTAAACCAAAAAGAATATATTGACACAAATAGTTTGCTGATTTGGTGGTTTTCACCATTTTAAAAATAATTAACTGTAATTTAATTTTTTATCTCTTTTATGTACCTAGTTCTCTGATTACACCAATGCAGACATTGCCAAATAAACTTTAGATCAGAATCATATTTTTATATTATTTTTTTACTTAATTTTTAAAGAGTTTGATATTTATGCCTTGTACCTTAAGTATCTCTTAATAATATATGTTATATATGCAATTAGTACGCATGGTCTACGGTTATACACTCCATGTATGAGAGAAGAAAATTAAAATACTTGCATTTTTCTAGAAACTATTCAGAAAAATATAGGAAGACACTAACTCTCAGGTAATTTTTACTTATTCTCGTTTTGTAAGTTGTTCCTGGTCCACCATCTTGCCCAGAGGTCAAAGACAAAACAAAATCATCTGTAGCTCTTGCATGGAAGCCTCCTCAAAAGGATGGTGGGAGTCCTATTAAAGGATATATCGTTGAAATGCAAGATGAAGGTAGTACTGACTGGAAGAAGGTGAATGAAGGAGACAAACTCTTCCCTACTTGTGAATGCGTTATCCCCAACTTGAAAGAGCTCAGAAAATACCGATTTAGGGTGAAAGCTGTAAATGCTGCTGGAGAATCAGAACCAAGTCCTGCAACATCAGAAATACCTATCCAAGATATTCTAGGTGGGTGTTCTGGGAGCTGATTTAGGTATTTCTATCTAAATGCCACTTACTGCTGTGAATGTTCAAGCAGGATGGCAAACAAGTCAAACAGAATAAACAATTATGCAAAAATTTAACAAAAGATTGACACACATTTTTGAAAGTGTCATGATGACTATTACCAGAGCATGATCTATTAGAAAATTGATAAGCAACTACAGTCATACTAAGGAAACACTCTGTATTTTATGAAGAAATTATTTATTACTGCAACAAGTTTTTCTATTTGTATACTTCCCCAGTTTCCATTTTGCACACCCAACCTTTCTCACATAAACATGCATTCTACATGTTTCAGGGGGCTTTCAGCTCTATGCTGACAGAAGTATCCTTTGAGTAGCTCTTAAAATTTATATATTTAAATATTTTTGCAGAGGAACCAGAAATCTTCCTTGATATTGGAGCACAGGATTTGCTCTCTTGTCGTGCTGGCACAACAATTAAAATCCCAGCTGTTATCAAGGGTCGTCCAGTTCCAAAAACATTTTGGGAGTATGAAGGAAAAGCAAAAACAGCAGCAAAGGTTAGTAAAAGAAATAGCTTTTTTTCTACACTCGTTTCCAGACATTTAAGCCTATTCCCTTTTATATTTAAATCATTTCCCTTTGTTTATAGGAGGGAGGTCATAATGTACCTGAAGAAGCTCAGGTAAAGCAAACAATTTTTTTAATGTCAGCATTGTTGCATTTTTCAAACATTAAAATATTTAAAGTTGATTTATAACTTCTCTTTCTTCTAATAATACACAGGTGGAAGCAACTGATACACGTTCAGAGATTATCATCCCTGAGTGCAACAGAAGTCATTCTGGACGATACAGTATTACAGCCAAGAATAAAGCAGGACAAAAAACAGTCCATGTCAGAGTCAATGTGCTTGGTATGACTTGTATATATTGAAGTATTCAAATACTAGGTTTTACTCTTATTTTTCTACATCCTTATGTAAAATTGTGTCTGTTTTGCTTTTATCTTAACAGATGTCCCCGGTCCACCAAAAGACCTAAAAGTAAGTGATATCACAAGAGGTAGCTGTAAACTTTCATGGAAGATGCCAGATGATGATGGTGGAGACAGAATCAGAGGCTATGTTATAGAAAAAAGAACTATTGATGGGAAGGCCTGGACTAAAGTCAATGCAAACTGTGGCAGTACCTCCTTTGTTGTACCTGATCTCATATCTGGCCAAGAGTATTTCTTCCGGGTACGTGCAGAAAACCGTTTTGGTGTTGGCCCTCCTGTAGAAACCATCCAACGGACCACAGCCAGGGATCCAATCCGTAAGTAAAATTAAATTCAAACAAATCCTTTAAAACCAGATGTTACCGTAGAGTGGATTTATTCACATTTCTGTTTTGGTTGTGAAGATCCTCCTGATCCGCCTATTAAACTAAGGATTGACCTCGTAACCAAGAACACAGTGAGCTTGAAGTGGAAACCACCAAAGAATGATGGTGGAGCTCCAGTTACACATTATAATGTTGAATGTCTCCGCTGGGATCGTACTGGAGAAGTGAAAGAGTCTTGGAAGCAATGCAACAGACGTGATGTGGAAGAAACAAAGTTTACTGTTGAGGATCTTGTAGAAGGTGGAGAATATGAATTCAGAGTCAAAGCTGTAAATATAGCAGGTCCTAGCAGACCATCAGCCACTGTTGGCCCACTTGTTGTCAAAGACCAGACCTGTAAGTACTAACTGATACCAGTAAATACAAATTTCATTTTAAAATTATGAACTATTTTTTTATGTTATTTTTAACATTTCATTGTAGGTCCACCATCTATTGAGCTCAAAGAATTTATGGAGGTTGAAGAAGGAACGGATGTTAAAATTGTGGCCAAGATAAAGGGTGTGCCCTTCCCTACATTAACATGGCTAAAAGCCTCTCCAAAGAAACCAGATGACAAATCCCCAGTGCTCTATGATCAACATGTCAACAAGATTGTTGATGAAGATACTTGCACTTTATTAATTCAACAGTCTCGGAGAAATGATACAGGCTTATATACTATAACAGCTGTAAATAATCTGGGAACTGCTTCAAAGGAGATGAGGCTCAATGTCCTGGGTAGATATCAAGAACTCTTATACATTACAGAAATTGATAGCATTCATTTGATACTTTAGTAGCATTTGAATTAATTCTTCTTTATTAAAATGTATCTTTTAGGTCGTCCTGGACCTCCAGTGGGACCTATTAAATTTGAATCCATTTTGGCTGATAAAATGACAATATCATGGCTTCCTCCATTAGATGATGGTGGTTCTAAGATTACAAACTATGTTATAGAGAAAAAAGAAGCAAATAGGAGGACATGGGTACCTGTTACTAATGAGCCTAAGGAATGCATATTCACTGTTCCCAAGTTGATGGAAGGCCATGAGTATGTGTTCCGCATCATGGCACAAAACAAATATGGTATCGGAGAACCTTTGGACAGTGAGCCAGAAACAGCACGAAATCTTTTCAGTAAGTAGAAATATACTTTCAAGTGATTGCAGTTGTTTCCATATGCTGGTATGTGTACAGAATCTGTTAAAAACCACTACTACTTTTTTCTCTTCACTAAGTAAATTTTCTAGAATAGCTTGAAGAGTTTTACCATTAGTACTTAGTTCTTAAAACCATGTGTAGCACTTAAAAATACTGTTCACCCTCCTTGGTATATACTAAAATACAATCTCAACATTTTTAAGGCCTAAATATACAAATAAGTGTTTATCTGACAAGATCCAGGTCATTCTATTGTAGTTGAGACAGTATTAACCTCACAACCTCAGGAAGGGTCAATTTCCTGCCTTCACTTCTTAAAGATAAATTAGTCAGAGTAGCTCTGACATGGAAGAAGTGTTAGAGTGACAGGAGAAAATAATTATTAAAACGTCCTTTGTTAGGCTGGGCACTGAAATGAGGTAGTGATCCAGAAAGGCAAGAAAAAAAATTGGCAATTGTTATTTAAAGGAAAGATACTTTATTGTTCACAGAACTATCTGTACCTGAATAGGGATGAGAAACTGAATGAGGGAAGGAGTCTTGTGCGGATAGGTAACTACCTAGTGCAATGATGACTCTGTGAGTGCATAGCTGCTCTGCACACTAGCTATCTCCATGTTTCTTTAGCGTATTTTTTACAAGATATGTGTGAATTTTTTCCCCAGCTGTTCCTGGACCTTGTGACAAGCCAACAGTTAGCAGTATAACACGTGACTCAATGACTGTAAACTGGGAAGAACCAGAACATGATGGTGGCTCTCCTATTACTGGTTACTGGTTGGAGCGCAAAGAGACCACTGGAAAGAGATGGACCAGGGTTAACCGAGATCCTATCAAGCCTATGACACTGGGGGTTTCATACAAAGTCACAGGTCTTATTGAAGGCTCTGAATATCAGTTCCGTGTTTCAGCTATCAATGCAGCTGGTGTTGGCCCCCCGAGCATGCCATCTGATCCAGCACTTGCTAGAGATCCTATTGGTAAATATTTTAGATTCTTTTTTCCAAAATTTGAAAATATTCAAGTAAGAACATACAATATATTGTTATGCTGTGTGATGATATTTTTCAGCCCCACCTGGCCCTCCTATACCAAAAGTTACTGATTGGACAAAGTCTTCTGTAGACTTGGAGTGGACTCCACCAATAAAAGATGGTGGTTCCAGGGTCACTGGCTACATTGTTGAGTATAAAGAGGAAGGAAAGGAAGAATGGGAACGGGTAGGTGGAAAACTATTACACAATCCACATTTCTTCTCTCTGTGTCTGTCAAAGTAAATTGCTGCAGAAAAGAAAAAAACTATCATTTTCTTTATACAATTTTACTATTCAGGTTATTTTCTAAAAGTTTGCATTTTTGCACCGTAATTATCTTCATATGTTTAAAATATAAACCAAACTTAAGTTAGTAAAAGTTAGTACTATCAAGTTAACTTTGCAATTCCTAAATTGAATTTAATAATTTCTGTTTAAAGATGTGAGAAAGTGTGTAGGTAATTTGTTATTAAAAAGCCAAAAGACCAAGTTAGAACTGGCACAAAAGTAAGTTTCATTGGTATCAGACAGTGCCAAAGCATTTACAACTACTATGTCCCTTCATTTTCCTCCTTTTTTCAATAATACATTACTGAAAATTTAACTGGTGTGCATTTTGGGAATTCTTTATATCTCCATAAACATCTGGGTGCAATTTAAGTAATACCTAAATTTCCTACACTGTTTCCAGGTAAAGAGCCTTCATATTGGGGTTTGAAAAGAACAGAATTCCTTTTTCTGCCACTTTCACTTACATGAATTTATGTGTCCAGAAACACATGTAATTCTTCTGAGACCAGACTATTGTAATTGCTGTAGCAACCCTCTCTGTAGAATTATCAAAAGATAAATCTTCAGAATAGCTTGTATGTCCATGTCCTGTATTTCTTTAAACAATTTCTGAAGAATTCTATGTGAGATAGATCCATGTATGCTTAATACCATTGTGTGCTTGTAAATCTGAAATAATATCTGATGTAAGACTTGTTTCAAACTTTGCAAAGAAATTGATCATATCTTGATGTTAGCTGACATTACAAAATTCTTTTCCAGGTAAAAGATAAAGAAATTAGAGGAACCAAGTTTGTTGTGGCAGGATTAAAAGAAGGATGTTTTTACAAATTTAGAGTTAGAGCAGTGAATGCTGCTGGCATTGGAGAACCTGGAGAAGTCACAGATGTTATTGAAATGAAGGACAGAATTGGTATTTATCCTTTTCATTTACATTTTTAGTACCTCTAATTGAAAGTGAGAAAAATATTCATTGAATTTTTTTTGTTCACCTCCTTCAGTGGCTCCTGATATTAATTTGGATGCAAGTGTCAGGGACAGAATTGTTGTTCATGCTGGAGGAGTAATTCGGATCATAGCATATGTCTCAGGAAAACCACCTCCAACAGTGACTTGGAGCAGGGATGACCACGCTTTGCCAGAAGAAGCCAAAATTGAAGAAACAGCTATTAGTTCTTCTTTAGTCATCAAGAATTGCAAAAGGAGCCAGCAGGGTTTATACACTCTTCTTGCTAAAAATGACGGTGGTGAGAGGAAGAAGACAATTATTGTTGATGTGCTAGGTAAATAGCAACTTTAGTCCTTGTGAACAAGTACAATTTCTTAAAATTCAGCATGTATACTTAAGTACTCAATTTTTTTCCTTGCTTTCAGATGTGCCAGGCCCAGTTGGAATGCCATTGCTTACTGAGAACCTCACCAATGACTCTTGTAAATTGTCATGGTTTACTCCAGAAGATGATGGTGGTTCTCCTATTACCAACTATATAATTGAAAAACGTGAAGCTGACCATAGAGCTTGGACTCCAGTGAGCTACACAGTTACCAGACAGAATGCTACTGTTCAGGGACTCATTGAAGGGAAAGCCTATTTTTTCCGAATTGCAGCTGAGAATCTGATTGGCATGGGTCCATTCACAGAGACAACAAAAGAGATTGTCATTAGAGATCCAATAAGTAAGAATATTTTTGAGTTTGGATAACTGTCATAATATGAGGTGAATATGCAGGAGTATGCTGAATATGCAGAAAAATGCATTTACCATATTTTTTGTTTATTCACAGCTGTTCCTGACCGTCCAGAAGACCTGGAAGTAAAAGCAGTTACCAAGAACTCTGTTACACTAACTTGGAACCCTCCAAAATACAATGGAGGCTCAGATATCACCATGTATGTTCTAGAGAGCCGTCTCATTGGTAAAGACAAATTCCACAAAGTTACAAAGGAGAAAATGCTTGATAGGAAATACACTGTAGAAGGCTTGAAAGAGGGTGACACCTATGAATATCGTGTGAGTGCTTGCAATATTGTGGGGCAAGGCAAGCCATCATTTTGCACTAAACCAATCACGTGCAAGGATGAAATTGGTATGTATCTTTTTCATATTTCTTTTGAAAACAGTGTTTACATTTACCGATTCCTTACTTTTTCTTATTAATATTGCTGATGTTTTGGGGCATTCATGTTTTTCAATATTGTCTTTCAGCTCCTCCCACACTTGACCTTGACTTTAGAGACAAGCTTATTGTTCGAGTTGGTGAAGCTTTCAGCCTGACTGGACGTTACTCAGGCAAGCCTGCACCAAAGGTTACTTGGCTAAAGGATGATACTGTTGTGAAAGAAGATGACCGTATAAAGATCAAGACAACTCCTACAACTCTTTGCTTAGGGATACTAAAATCTGTCCGTGAAGACACAGGCAAATATTGTGTGACTGTAGAGAACAGCACAGGATCAAGAAAAGGATTTTGTCAAGTGAATGTTGTTGGTAGGTTTTACTGAACAACAGTATTGTCTGTTATTTATTACTGATTTGAATTAATTGAATTATATAAAATGTAGGTATTGAAATGTGTTCTTTATTACAATATTTTGATTTACTGCATTTTCAGTTATACTGAAAAGCTAATTATTAATTTTGAGTACGTAGTTAAATCTGGATTGGTTTATTCAGCATGAATAATTTAATGTCTCTACATGCATTTAGAGACCATCAACACTGTAGAAAATGTTAATCACCAAATACTTTATAAGCATTAAGGAATCAAGTCCAGTGAGTCAAACATGTATTAAGGAGGAATAGTCCTGAGGTCTTGATTCCTTTTTAAAACTGTGATGTCAGG
This sequence comes from Neopelma chrysocephalum, assembly GCF_003984885.1. Lineage (NCBI taxonomy): Eukaryota > Metazoa > Chordata > Aves > Passeriformes > Pipridae > Neopelma > Neopelma chrysocephalum. Next base: position 11,355,962 of record NW_020897703.1, read on the forward strand.
TTTCTCATTTTATACTGTATTTACTGTATTGACACTTTTTAATCTATGTTGTTATGTGAAGTTCATATAAAAGCATGGGTATGCTTTATTTTTTCTTAAACAGATCGCCCATCACCTCCAGTAGGCCCAGTTATATTTGACGAAGTCTATAAAGATCATATGGTAGTTTCCTGGAAACCTCCATTAGATGACGGAGGCAGTGAAATCACAAATTACATTATTGAGAAGAAGGATACACACAAAGACCTGTGGATGCCAGTTACATCTGCCACAGTGAAGACAACATGCAAAGTTCCTAAGCTGCTTGAAGGAAGAGAATATCAAATTCGAATTTATGCTGAAAATCTTTATGGCATAAGCGATCCTCTCATCTCTGATGAGATGAAAGCCAAGGACCGTTTCCGTATGTTTCTCATTTGCAACCTTACTTTAATGCTCTAATCTTTATTCTGTTCATAATACTTATACACTCTTTTTTTTTTTCCCCACCCCAGGTGTTCCTGATGCACCTGAGCAACCAATCATTAAGGATGTTACCAAAGACTCTGCAGTAGTGGTTTGGAACAAACCATATGATGGAGGCAAGCCAATAACAAACTATATAGTAGAAAAGAAGGAAACAATGGCTACAAGATGGGTCAAAGTTACCAAAGACCCGATTTTCCCCAGTACAAAGTTCAAAGTACCTGATCTCCTTGAAGGCTGTGAATATGAATTCCGTGTTTCAGCAGAAAATGAAATTGGTGTTGGTGATCCTAGTCCACCATCAAAGCCAATTTTCGCTAGAGATCCAATCAGTAAAGTATCAAATTTCATTTCTCATTGAAATTTTAATGCACTCAATGTCAGTTAGAAAAGGATTTTAATAGTTTCTCTTTTTTTGCTTCTTTAACAGCAAAACCAAGTCCACCTGTTAATCCAGAAGCAGTAGATAAAACTAAAAATTCAGTTGATTTATCTTGGCAACCACCACGCCACGATGGAAACGGCAAGATAATTGGCTACCTAATAGAGTATCAGAAAGTTGGAGATGAAGAATGGAAACAGGCTAACCTTACAGCAGATTCTTGTCCTGACACAAAATACAAAGTCACTGGTCTTACTGAGGGTTTGACCTATAAGTTCAGGGTCAAGGCAGTCAATGCAGCAGGTGAATCTGATCCAGCCCATGTTCACGATCCAGTAGAAGTAAAGGACAGGCTCGGTGAGTTTAATAAAATCAGATAAGTTTACCTAAGAACATTTTTTTTCCCTTCATTTTCCTCAAAACTTATCTTTCTGATTCCAGAACCTCCTGAGTTGATACTTGATGCTAATATGGCCCGAGAACAGCATGTAAAAGCTGGAGATACCCTGCGACTTAGTGCTGTTATTAAAGGTGTTCCATTCCCAAAAGTTACCTGGAAGAAAGGAGATCACGAAGTCTCACCTAAAGCTGATATTGAGGTTACAGGAGTTGGTAGTAAGCTTGAAATTCGTAACACGGTTCATGAAGATGGTGGAATTTACTCCTTGACAGTTGAAAATCCAGCTGGTTCAAAGACTGTTTCAGTAAAAGTCGTCGTCTTAGGTAATCTTTTTGATGTTCCTTTTATACCACATCTTCTTATTCTATAATTAGAGATACAGAAATAAAGGAATTTCTGGAAAATATCAATAAACAAAGTTTTATAAAAAATACAGAGTAGAAAAAGAACTAAAAATTACATTAAATATATTAATTTAGCTTGAAATTTACTAAGCTTTATAAGAAATGCTTTGATTATCAAATTAATAACAGATTTCATTTTTATCAATTTTAGATAAGCCTGGTCCACCCAGAAATCTGAAAGTCAGTGATGTTAGAAGTGACTCTTGCTATCTCACTTGGATGGAACCAGAAGATGATGGTGGCTCTGTCATTACCAACTATGTGGTGGAAAGGAAAGATGTAGCTTCTGCACAGTGGGTAGCCATCTCATCATCCTCCAAGAAACGCAGTCATATGGCTAAATATCTGATGGAAGGCACTCAGTATCAATTCCGAGTTGCAGCTGAGAATCAGTTTGGTAGAGGTCCATATGTGGAAACACTCAAGCCTATTAAAGCTATAGATCCACTGCGTAAGTGCTTTTAAGTTACATTATTTTTTTTTAATATTGTTATTGGTAATTTTGAGATTGTCATGTTGGTATGAATATGAACATGATACACCGATACCATAGATTTTTCATCCTAGTAACCATTTTGTGTTTTTATTTTAAAAGATCCTCCAGGGCCACCAAAGAATCTGCATCATGTAGATGTTGACAAGACTGAAGTTTCCCTTGTTTGGAATCGACCAGATCGTGATGGTGGTGCTGAGATAACTGGATATTTGGTGGAATATCAAGAAGATGGTGCAGATGAATGGACAAAGTTCCAGACGGTCCCTATGCTAGACTGTGTTGTTACAGGCCTACAAAAAGGAAAAATATACAAATTCCGTGTGAGAGCTCAGAATATTGTTGGTCTCAGCCTTCCTGATACAACTATACCAATAGAGTGTCAAGAAAAACTAGGTAATTTTTGTTTTTTCATGTTGTTTCACTTATTCTTTCTCTCTTTCTTTAAGCATTTCCCTTGAAAAGGTAATTTCTATTTTTCTGTCATTTCAGTACCTCCATCTGTGGAACTAGATGTGAAGTTAATTGAAGGTCTTGTTGTTAAAGCTGGCACCACAGTGCGACTTCCAGCAATTATGAGAGGTGTGCCAGTTCCCACTGCAAAATGGGTTACTGATGACACTGAAATTAAACCAGATGGCAAATACAAGATTGAGACTGACAATTATTCAACCGTGCTTACTATCAAAGACTGTGTAAGAAAAGATACAGGAGAATATCTACTCACAGTATCTAATGCAGCTGGCAGCAAAACTGTGGCTCTACACCTTACAGTTTTGGATGTTCCTGGCCCACCAACTGGTCCTATTAATATTCTTGAAGTAACACCAGAATACATGGTTATTTCTTGGCGCCCTCCTAAAGATGATGGTGGGAGTCCTATAATTAATTATATTGTTGAGAAGCGTCAATCAAAGAAAGAAACTTGGGGAGTGGTTAGCTCTGGAACAAGTCACACAAAAATTAAAGTTCCACGACTGCAGAAAGGCTGTGAATATATTTTCCGTGTTCGTGCAGAAAATAAGATAGGCATTGGTGCACCCCTTGATTCAGAACCAACAGTTGCTAAATATATGTTTGATCCACCATCCCCACCTGGTAAACCAACTGTTTATGATATTACAGAAAATGCTGCAACAGTGTCTTGGACCCTACCAAAATCTGATGGTGGAACTCCAATAACTGGTTATATACTTGAACGTCGGGAAGCATCTGGTAAATGGGTGCGTGTCAATAAGACACCTATACTTGATATGAAATACAGAGTCACTGGTCTTTTTGAAGGCAACACATACGAATTCAGAGTTTTTGCAGAAAACATGGTGGGTTTAAGCAAACCATCTCCAAGCTCTGATCCAATAAAAGCATCACGTCCGATCACTCCTCCTGGACCGCCTATAAATCCAAAATTAAAAGACAAAACTAAAGAAACAGCTGATCTTGTGTGGACAAAGCCACTCAAAGATGGTGGCAGCCCAATTCTGGGATACATTGTGGAATGTCAGAAAACTGGAACTACGCAGTGGAATAGGATTAATAAGGATGAACTCATTAGACAGTGTGCTTTCAGAGTACCTGGATTAATAGAAGGAAATGAGTATAAGTTCCGAATAAAAGCTGTCAATATTGTGGGAGAGGGAGAACCAAGAGAACTGGCAGAAACTGTACTTGCAAAGGATATCCTTTCTCCTCCAGAAATAAGCCTAGATGTGACCTGTCGAGATTTAATTACTGTCCGAGTAGGTCAAACAATACGTATTACTGGTAAGGTAAAAGGCAGGCCAGATCCTGAAATAACGTGGTCTAAAGATGGCAAAGTACTAGTCCAAGAAAAGCGTGTTGAAATACTCCATGATCTACCGAATGTTGAACTGCAAGTGAAAGAAGCCAAAAGATCTGATCATGGCAAATATATAATAGCAGCTAAGAACAACTGTGGACAGGCTCAAGCTTTCGCTATCGTTAATGTCCTTGACAGACCTGGACCATGTCAGAACCTGAAAATAAGCTACGTCACAAAAGACTCTTGTATGATTGCTTGGGAGAGTCCAGTGGATAATGGTGGCTCTGAAATTACAAATTACATAGTAGAGTACCGTCAACCAAATCAAAGGGGATGGTCAATTGTCTCCTCTGATATCACTAAAAGATTAGTAAAGGCAAATCTTGTAGAGAACCGTGAATACTTCTTCAGAGTTTGTGCAGAAAACAAAATAGGTCCAGGTCCCTGCATTGAGACCAAGACTCCCATCCTTGCCATCAATCCTATTGACAAGCCTGGAGAGCCAGAAAATCTTCACATTGCAGAGAAAGGGAAGACATTTGTATATCTGAAATGGAGAAGGCCAGATTATGATGGTGGAAGTCCCAATTTAAGTTACCATGTTGAGAGAAAACTGAAAGATTCAGATGAATGGGAAAGGGTTCACAAAGGCAGCATTAAGGAAACACACTACATGGTAGATAAATGTGTGGAAAATAAGATTTACCAATTCCGAGTTCAAACCAAGAATGAGGCTGGTGAAAGTGGCTGGGTGAAAACAGCTGAAGTTGTTGTGAAGGAAGACCTGCAGAAACCAGTGCTAGACTTGAAGTTAAGTGGGGTTTTAACTGTGAAAGCAGGTGACACAATTAGAATTGAGGCTGGAGTCAGAGGAAAACCACAGCCTGAAGTTGTATGGACAAAAGACAAAGATGCCACAGATCTCACCAGATCTCCAAGAGTCAGTATTGAAACAACTTCTGACACATCGAAGTTTGTTCTCACAAAATCAAGGCGTAGTGATGGTGGGAAATATGTGATTACTGCAACTAACACAGCTGGTAGCTTCGTGGCATATGCTACTGTTATTGTCTTGGATAAACCTGGTCCTGTAAGAAACTTAAAAGTCACTGACATTTCAAGTGATAGATGTACTGTTACTTGGGACCCTCCAGAAGATGATGGTGGTTGTGAAATACAGAACTACATCCTGGAAAAATGTGAAAGCAAGCGTATGGTTTGGTCTACATTCTCTTCTTCTGTCCTAACAAACTATGCAAAAGTGACACGCCTCATTGAAGGTAATGAATATATATTCAGAGTGCGTGCAGAGAATAAAATGGGCACTGGTCCACCAACAGAAACACACCCAATTATTGCAAAAACAAAATATGATAGACCCGGGCGCCCTGACCCTCCAGATGTCACAAGAGTTAGCAAAGAAGAGATGACTGTAGTTTGGAATCCACCAGAATATGATGGTGGCAAATCAATTACAGGATACATTTTAGAGAAGAAAGAGAAACGATCACTGAGATGGGTTCCTGTTACTAAGACTGCAATCCCAGAGAGACGCAAGAAGGTTACTAATCTCTTCCCTGGTCATGAATATCAGTTCCGCGTCAGTGCCGAAAATGAAGTCGGACTTGGAGAACCAAGCTTGCCATCAAGACCTGTAGTAGCCAAAGACCCGATAGGTATAATACCATTGAATTTTTATATTTTTTTAATGTAACATGACTAAATTGTACAGCTGTGTTCTTATCTGTAATTTTTTCTCTCTTTCAGAACCACCTGGTCCTCCCACAAACTTGAGAGTGGTTGATAGCACAAAGACTTCCATAACCCTTGGCTGGGGAAAACCAGTGTACGATGGTGGTGCTCCAATTATTGGATATGTTGTGGAAATTAGACCAAAAGTGGAGGGTGCTGATCCTGAAGCAGGATGGAAACGATGCAATGTTGCTGCCCAAGTTATTCACACAGAATTTACAGCCACCAGCCTGGATGAGAAGCAATTATATGAGTTCAGAGTTTCTGCCCAAAACCAGGTTGGCCTTGGTCGGCCAGCTGAACTGAAAGAAGCTGTGTCTCCCAAAGAAATTCTTGGTGAGTTTTCCCATCCACTTTATCAGTGTTTACATCCAACCTTTATTTGCTTTAGGTTTACTTTATTTCACATGCTAAACTTTGTATTTTATTTCTTTAATTTTGTCTTTCAGAACCTCCTGAGATTGAGTTGGATGCAAGCATGAGAAAGTTAGTCACAGTCAGGGCAGGATGCCCTATTAGACTTTTTGCTATTGTTAGGGGCCGCCCAGCACCAAAAGTCACCTGGAGGAGAATGGGTGTTGATAATGTCATCAGAAAAGGGCAAGTTGATCTGGTTGACACTATGGCCTTCTGTGTCATTCCCGATTCAACACGTGATGACTCAGGCAAATATTCATTGACGCTTGTTAATGCAGCTGGAGAAAAGGCTGTATTTGTGAATGTCAGAGTCCTGGGTAAGTAATGAGACAAATATCTCTAGACAATTTTATAACTATATTGAATGTTCATTGCAGGAATATTTATGACCCCCAGATCCTACAGTTTTTGAGCATAACTGTATCAGCTAACACTAACTCCCCCCCATATAGAAAGCTGTTAGCCCCCTTTAATTTCAACTTATTCAAGACAAAAAGTCTAACATAAATTGAAATTTCTTTATAGATACTCCTGGACCTGTGTCAGACTTCAAGGTTTCAGATGTCACCAAGATGTCATGCCATCTTTCATGGGCACCTCCAGAGAATGATGGCGGTAGCCCAGTGACTCATTACATCCTGCAGAAACGTGAGGCTGACAGGAAGACCTGGGCAACAGTCACTGCAGAACTAAAGAAAACTAGTTTCCAAATAGCAAACCTTGTGCCTGGAAATGAATATTATTTTAGAGTGACGGCAGTAAATGAATATGGGTCAGGTGTTCCAAGTGACATACCAAAACCAGTTCTAGCAACAGATCCTCTAAGTAAGTATGTCTTTATGTACATTTTATGTGTTTTTGCTAACTTTAATAAGATTTTGTGTTTCTTGAAAGCTAGTGTTTCTAAACTGGTCAGTGCTACTAACTACTCAATGATAAACATAAATATTTATGTACCAGTTCCTTTAAAATAATATGATCTATGAATATAGTACCTTTGCAATTATTAAGAATTTTGCTCTTTTCTATATTGTCCTTGTTGAATTAGCATGGCTAGCATCCGATAATTCAACAAATATTCAAGAGCCAGAAAATCTTGGAAATTCAGTGTTTAATGTGTTTCTTTTTTTTTTCCATGAAAGGTGAACCTGATCCACCAAGAAAACTTGAAGTTACTGAAATTACAAAGAATAGTGCTACTTTAGGCTGGCTGCCACCACTGCGTGATGGAGGCTCTAAAATTGATGGGTACATTGTTAGCTACAAAGAAGATGACCAACCAGCGGATCGCTGGACAGAGTATTCAGTTGTCAAAGATCTCTCCATTGTTGTAGCTGGTCTGAAGGAGGGAAAGAAGTACAACTTTAGAGTGGCAGCTAGAAATGCTGTAGGAGTAAGTTTGCCAATACAAGCTGAAGGAGCATTTGAAATTAAAGAACAACTCAGTAAGTAGCAATTTAAATACTACCTATGTTGCAATATAGTGCTTTAATAACAAAATGAGGAAAAATTATAGTTATTTGACTCACAGAAAGACATATGGTTTATGAAGTTATCTGGATGATGAAGGTTTACTGTGCTGAATATTTTGACAGCTCAGGAAGAATGAGACAACCACTAATTCAGAATTTTTAAATAATTTTGCAGGTATGGTTTCAGTTGAAACTAGAAAGTAGGAATTAGGGAGAAATAATAAACTCCTTTGATGAACTTAAAATTGAAGAGAAAAAGAGTCAGACTGGTAGTTTTAGAGATAAATGGGACCAAAAGTGGCACCTGTTTTAATATAAGAGAAAACAAGTTGCTTATATTGTGAAGTTGATTGGGAATATAAAGCAAAAGGCAGGGAGGACAGATTGGCCTATTTAAAGTGGCAGGGTCCCTGAGGCACAGGAGACATAGGGGTAAGGGCATTGTGACATGGGAAGAGAAAGAGAGAGACACAGGAAAAGGAGAATGAAAACTAGACAATGGCAGGAAGAAAACTACACCAAACAAGCTGTCATGTTTCTTTTGGAAGAAACTTGAAAGCTTTTGTGCAAAAGAAGAGTAGGAGAAGAGTAATTCAAAGATACAAAAAGACTGACTGTGCAAGTCGGTTGAGTTCAGAACTTCAGTGTTTCTTTTCTTCTCCTTCATGTTTGTCTTGTAGAAAGTCAGCAATAAGTGAGCAACAAGTTCCAGATATAAAGAGGAATTACATTTCAAGCACTAATAGTGCACAAATCTCTACATAAATGGGTGTGAAGGCAATCCAAACTCATAAATATTCTCTTGTAAACTGTACAAGAATGTAAAAGTAAGACTGGAATAGATATTTCCCCTGCAGAAACTGCAGTTGTCCATAAGCAGAACCTAAATTAAAAATTATCTGTTCATTCCTACTGGTCATTCCTCTGGAGAGAGAAGCAGAGATGTTTCACATGAAAAAATAAGAAAAAGTAAATTAATATATGACAGTAATTTAATTTACGTGTCTGATTTTTTTTTTACAGTCCCACCTAAGATTTTGATGCCTGATCATGTTCACATTAAAGCTGGAAAGAAACTGAGAATTGAAGCTCATGTATATGGGAAACCTCAGCCAGTCTGTAAATGGTTGAAAGGAGATCAAGATGTAGTTACATCCAGTCGCCTTGCTGTGCATAAAGCAGAAAAGTCTTCTGTTCTTATCATTAAGGATGTGACTAGAAAAGATTCTGATTTTTACACTCTTACTGCAGAGAATAGCTCTGGTACTGATAGTCAGAAAATCAGAGTGACAGTCATGGGTATGTTCCATTTGGTTGTTTTTCGACCCAGCTTTACACAAAGCTAGTTTTAGTATATTCCAGTGGTTGCCATTTTCTTTCATCCCTTTTTTCTTAATCTACTTTTTTTGTACAGATAAACCAGGTCCACCACAACCTCCATTTGATATTTCTGAAATTGATGCTGATGCTTGCACTCTTGCATGGCATATACCTCTTGAAGATGGTGGCAGTAACATTACAAACTATGTAGTTGAGAAATGTGATGTAAGCCGCGGAGACTGGGTAACAGCTTTATCTTCTGTCACAAAGACAACCTGCAGAATTGGAAAACTTATTCCTGGAGAAGAATATATGTTCCGCGTTCGTGCTGAAAATCGTTTTGGGATTTCTGAGCCGCTTCCTTCTGGCAAGATGATCGCAAGGTTCCCATTTGGTATGCTAGTTTTTGTTAGCAGCATTTCTATATTTAATCTTTCTAGTAAGAAAACATACAGTTGATATATATCTTTGTATTTCTTTCTAGATGTTCCTAGTGAACCAAAGAATGCACGAATTACCAAAGTCAATAAGGACTGCATTTTTGTTGCTTGGGATAAGCCAGATAGTGATGGAGGCAGTCCAATTACTGGTTATCTCATTGAGCGCAAGGAAAGGAACAGTCTGCTGTGGGTGAAGGCTAATGATACAGCTGTGCGCTCCACAGAATACCCTTGTGTGGGGCTCATCGAAGGTCTTGAGTATACTTTCAGAATTTATGCATTGAACAGAGCTGGAGCAAGTAAACCTAGTAAACCAACTGAGTTTGTCACAGCAAGAGCACCAGTTGGTAAGCCAAACATACCAATACAAACTACTGTTTCTTTGATCATTTTCAATGTATCTGCCACTCCTTATGATCTTCAGTTTGCCCTTTTGTTTATATTTTCATGCTCACTATGACTTTACTGTGAGTGCACTGTGTGGATATGCAGTAAATAGGATCCAGCATTATTAAAGCCAATTTTTAATATGTTAGCTCTTTTTTGGAAAAACAGACTACAAAACGTTTTCATTTGCCTTAGATCCCCCTGGAAAACCTGAAGTTATTGATGTCACTAAGAGTACTGCATCACTGGTATGGACAAGACCAAAGCATGATGGTGGTAGCAAACTAATTGGCTACTTTGTGGAAGCTTGCAAATTACCTGGTGATAAGTGGGTTCGGTGCAATACAACTCCACATCAAATACCCCTAGAAGAGTACACTGCTACTGGTTTGGAAGAAAATGCTCAGTATCAATTTAGAGCAATTGCCAAGACAGCAGTTAACATCAGCCCACCTTCAGAACCTTCTGATCCGGTGACCATTCATCCAGAAAATGGTAAGGAATGTAAAAGCATTTGATAACTCTGATAAGAGCCTGTGCATGTTGAACTAAATCTCATGTCAAGAATGAGATGTTTATCTCTTCATACATTGATTAACCCTTGGACTGTGTCCTTTCAGTTCCTCCCAGAATAGAGCTGGATCTGTCTATGCAATCACAGCTTACAGTAAAAGCTGGAACTAATGTGCGTCTGGAGGCAAATGTATATGGAAAGCCAATGCCAACAATCACCTGGAAGAAAGAAGGAGAAGTTTTAAAGCCATCTGAAGGTGTTAAGATCACTACTAAGAGAAATCTTGCTACAGTTGAGTTGTTCAGTGTTAATAGGAAGCAAACAGGAGACTACACTATTACTGCTGAAAATGCAAGTGGATCAAAGTCAGCAACCATTAGGCTTAAAGTACTTGGTAAGCTAAAGACTGTCAATTAACAAATACTTTTATGATTGAATTATATAGCAAGAGATAGAGCTATAACAATGTGATGTTAATTGTTCTAGATAAGCCTGGTCCACCAGCCTCCGTCAAAATCAAACATATGTATGCAGATCGTGCAATGCTTTCTTGGGAGCCTCCTCTGGAAGATGGAGGTTCAGAAATTACTAACTACATTGTAGACAAGCGTGAAACAAGCAGACCAAACTGGGCCCAGGTCAGTGCCAATGTACCCATTACAAGCTGCACAGTGGAAAAACTAATAGAAGGACATGAGTACCAGTTCCGTATATGTGCTGAAAACAAATACGGTGTTGGAGACCCTATCTTGACTGAACCAGCAGTTGCTAAGAATCCATATGGTAAGTGCTTTGTGGGATAGTTTCATTTTTCACTGGTTTTTTGTGTGCACTTAAGAATGTGAATGTAATTTTTAAATCAATCTCCACAGATGTACCCGGACCTTGTGATCCACCAGTAATTAGCAATGTAACGAAAGACTTTATGACTGTTAGCTGGAAGCCACCAGCTGATGATGGTGGATCCCCAATAACTGGTTATATCCTCGAGAAGCGTGAAACTAAGGCTCTTAACTGGACAAAGGTAAACAGAAAGCCTGTCATTGAAAGAACTGTTAAAGCTACTGGACTCCAAGAAGGAACAGAATATGAGTACCGGGTGATAGCATTGAATAAAGCTGGACCTGGCAAGCCTAGCGCACCATCTAAAGCAGTGTATGCTTGTGATCCTCAATGTAAGCTTTAAGTCTCAGATATTTTCCATTATTATTTCCAAATACTATCATACAGCATTTGGTACAATAACTTTACGGTATTTTAATTCTCAGATCCTCCTGGCCCACCTGCTTTCCCGAAAGTGGTTGATACTACTCGTAATTCAATAAGCCTGTCATGGAGCAAACCAGCATACGATGGAGGAAGCCCTATTATTGGTTATCTAGTGGAATCAAAAAGAGCTGACACAGACAACTGGGTCAGATGCAACGTACCAAAGAATTTACAGGCTACGCAATTTGTGGTAACAGGACTGATGGAAGATACAGAGTACCAGTTCCGTGTTTATGCTGTCAATAAGATTGGATACAGTGACCCAAGTGATGTTCCTGATAAACACACTGCCAAAGACATTTTAAGTATGTTCACTGAAACCCAGTTACCTAGTTGACTTTTACTTTAATTCATGGGATTAGTTCCAAAGACAGAGTTTGTCACAGATCACGGGCGCAAATTAATTTGGAACGTTATTACTCAAAAAATGTGGGGTAAAAGCAGCTAATTTGGAAGAGCACAGGGCAGTTAGGAACAGAGTAGAATTTGGCTACTGTTGGGGTTTTTTTATTTGTATGCTTTATAGCCTTCTGCCTCCTATTTGGGTTCATCAAGATATCTTTCTTTTTCTAATTCTAAAATTAAACTTTTCAGATCTCTTTTCTATTTTTAAAACTTTCAGTCATCTTCAGGTCTTCTAAACAATTTGAAGCCAAGATTACTATTCTAAGCAGCTGTGTGACAGAGTATTTGATCGTATGACATTTATTCCTTAAAAGCCTTGCTGGGTTTTGTATGCATTTTGCTGTTTTGTACCAAAGCATCACTTCACAGAACTGTCTTGGTTCAAGAAAAGCAATAGAGTCCAGGAGGCTTTGAAATTCCTTTGAGTTCTAAAAAAAACTAGAAGACTTTCTAACATAAATGGTGGAAAAGGCAGGAAAAAAAGGAAGTGAAATCCGTGCAAAAAATGCCAAATTTGCAAATTACCTTCAAACAGGAGTCAGGACACTTACTAACATCATCACAGGCATGAGAAGTTGGTTAATCTAGTGAAAAGCCAGTAAAGAGTAACAGTAACTTTGGTGATAGCCTTAAAGATGATGCTTTAATTATATGTTTTTTTGTTAAACACACAGTTCCACCTGAAGGAGAACTTGATGCAGAACTAAGGAAAGTCCTTGTGTTGCGTGCTGGAGTCACAATGAGACTTTATGTGCCAGTAAGAGGACGTCCACCTCCAAAAATTACATGGTCTAAAGTGGGTGCCAACCTAAGAGATAGACAAGGACTAGATATCAAGTCAACTGATTTTGATACCTTCCTGCGTTGTGAAAATGTAAATAAATATGATGCTGGAAAATATGTCCTCAGTCTAGAGAACAGCTGTGGCAAAAAGGAGTACACCATTGTTGTAAAAGTACTTGGTAAGTCTCAGGGTTTTCCCCATTATAATATATTTGTTGACTTTTTAACTGATTTTTTAAAATTTTATTACTATATCAAATATGGTGGTCTTGTGTTTATGCAGATACTCCAGGCCCTCCAGTTAACCTGATTGTAAAGGAAGCATCTAAGGATTCTGCCTATATTACATGGGAACCTCCTCTAATAGATGGGGGCAGTCCAATCAAAAATTATGTTGTTGAAAAACGTGATGCAGAAAGAAAATCATGGTCCACAGTAACAACAGAATGTCCAAAGACAAGCTACAGGATAACTAACTTAGAAGAAGGCAAATCTTACTTCTTCAGAGTTTTTGCTGAAAATGAATATGGTATTGGTGATCCCTGTGAAACCCGTGATGCTGTTAAAGCTTCTGGTAGGAAAAATGGATCCACTTCACCTATTTTTTAATTCATTTTTTTATTCAAATAATGTTTATTTTTAGCTTGACTGGACACTTAGTATGATTTTCTTCCTTCTAGAAACACCTGGGCCAGTTGTGGATCTAAAAGCCTCAGCTGTAACAAAATCATCATGCAATTTGGTATGGAAAAAACCTATCAGTGATGGTGGAAGCCGTATTGTTGCATATGTTGTTGAGGTCCTGGTTGGTGAAGATAAATGGCAAGAAGTCATGCGGGGAAAGAACCTCCATTTTTCAATGAGAGACCTAAAAGAAGGACAGGAATACACTTTCAGAGTGAGAGCCCAGAATGATGCTGGATATGGAACTCCATCAGAGCTCACAATTGTAGCAAGAGATGATGTTGGTGAGAAGCAAGATCATTATTTCAATGCTTCACTTACCCAAATTATATTTATTTTATACATACTATCATTGCTATGCAGACATACAAATCAGACACCTTTAAAACAGATCTTAATTTTACCACAAAGTTCATGCATTGTTGAATAACTGGTTTCTTTTATTTTTTACAGTGGCACCTGAACTTGACTTAAGAGATCTACCTGATTTGTGCTATACCGCTAAAGAAGGTAGCAATTTCCGTCTTAAAATCCCTATGAAAGGCAAGCCTGTCCCAACTGTAACTTGGAAGAAGGATGAAGACCAGGCACTTACTGAGAGTGGAAGAGTTGCATTTGAATCTACAGCAGTTAACACCACTCTTGTAGTACATGACTGCCAGAAAGCTGATGCTGGAAAATACACAATAACTCTGAAGAATGTTGTTGGCAGCAAGGAAGGCACTATTTTTGTGAAAGTTGTTGGCAAACCTGGCATACCAACAGGTCCAGTGAAATTTGAAGAAGTCACAGCTGATGCCATAACCTTAAAGTGGGGCCCTCCAAAAGATGATGGTGGTTCAGAAATCACTAACTATGTTCTAGAGAAGAGAGATAATGTAAACAACAAGTGGGTGACTTGTGCCTCTGCAGTCCAGAAAACCACTTTTAGAGTTACAAGACTTCATGAAGGAAATGAATATACATTCAGGATCAGGGCTGAAAATAAATATGGAGTAGGTGAAGGTCTTAAATCTGACCCTGTCATTGCAAAACATCCATTTGGTAAGTATCCATTATAACTTATGAAATTGGAAAAAAGTGTTAAAGGGGTGATATTAATTTTTAATGCTACTGCATTTTTTAAATATTGTTTAGATGTGCCAGATGCTCCTCCACCCCCCAACATTGTTGCTGTTCGGCATGAATCTGTAGCTTTAACTTGGACTGATCCCAGAAGGACTGGAGGATCACCAATCACAGGTACATCCCCAAAAACATCCCTAGTATTTAAGTTCTTAACAGTTCTTTCTTTCTGTCAAAGGGTAAGATAAAACTATCAGGTGTTTATGCTTTGAATTGAGTGATTGATTGATCGATCGATTGATTGATTGATCAATTGATTGATTTCACTGTTTTGCTTCCTGTTTTTTCAATATGATTAAAAAAATTAAACATTGCGAAAACACTACCTGAGGAACAATATTTTTGCTCAGAGACAAAACATCTAACAAAAGAACTATATGTGACAATACTTGGGTCCATAAAATTAGCAATTTGCATTTACAAATTGTCATTGCAATTACATACATTTGTCGTGTATGTCCACATCCATTTCTTAATCTGGTTTTCAGTGCTCCTTTTGCACAATGCCTATGTAACATACAATGTTCCACAGTGCCATGAGAAATTAAGATTTCTAGAAACCTCCCCCATATTTTCATCTCATCATTTATCTTCTAGGTTATCACATTGAAGTTAAAGAAAGGAATAGTCTTCTGTGGAAGAGAGCAAATACAACACCAATAAGAATGAAAGATTTCAGAGTGACAGGGTTAACTGAAGGTCTGGAATATGAATTCAGAGTAATGGCAATCAATATGGCTGGAGTAGGTAAACCAAGTCTTCCATCTGAACCAGTTGTGGCACTTGATCCTATTGGTAAGTCATCGGGAGGAAAAAAAAGGAAAATTCTGAAATTTGAAATAACTTTCGTTTGACCACTATTTATTATTTTTTCTTCTAGATCCCCCTGGGAAACCTGAGGTTATCAATGTAACCAGGAACTCAGTAACACTCATTTGGACAGAACCGAAATATGATGGTGGACATAAATTAACTGGCTATATTGTTGAAAAGCGTGATTTACCCAAAAAGACCTGGACAAAAGCTAATCACGTGAATGTTCCTGACTGTGCATTTACTGTAACTGACCTTATTGAAGGCTCCAAATATGAGTTCAGAATTAGAGCAAAGAACACAGCTGGAGCTATCAGTCCTCCATCTGAATCCACAGGAACCATAATATGCAAGGATGAGTATGGTATGTAGATGGCATTGAATAGGTAGAATTTTATTTGAATAATTAATACCAAATCTCCTCTTTATTTCCCCCTGTGTTCTTGTTGTAACAATCAGGATTTTTTTGTCTGGTTTTTTTGACAGAGGCACCAAGCATTGTTCTGGATCCTCCTTTGAAAGAAGGTTTAACAGTAAAAGCAGGAGACACCATTACACTATCTGCTATTAGTATCCGTGGCAAACCACCTCCAACTTCAGCATGGTCAAAAGCTGGAAAAGATTTTAGACCTTCAGAGCTTGTGCACATTGAAACCAAACCAACTTCTTCTACTCTAACTGTCAAATATGCAGCCAGAAAAGATTCTGGAGAATACACAATCACTGCAACCAATCCTTTTGGCACTAAGCAGGAGAGTGTACAAGTGAAAGTTTTAGATATACCAGGACCACCAGGGCCTATTGAGATCAGCAATGTTTCAGCAGAAAAAGCAACTCTTACATGGTCACCTCCTGCAGAAGATGGTGGATCACCAGTCAAATCATATGTTCTTGAAAAGAGAGAAACTAGTCGACTGCTCTGGACATTGGTTGCTGAAAATATTGAAACCTGTAGGCATGTTGTTAGCAAGCTCATTCAAGGAAATGAATATGTTTTCCGTGTCTCAGCAGTAAATCAATATGGCAAGGGTGAACCAGTACAATCAGAACCAGTTAAAATGGTGGATAGATTTGGTAAGTAGAACAAGCTAAGAGGTTCCAGTCAGTTTTTATTAATCTCTAAAGACTTGATTTTTGTTTTACCTGTAATTTTTCTTCCTTAACAGGTCCTCCAGGCCCTCCTGGTAAACCAGAAGTAACAAATGTGACTAAAAATACTGCCACAGTTACCTGGAAAAGGCCAGTCGATGATGGTGGAAGTGAAATCACAGGTTACCATGTGGAGCGGAGAGAAAAGAAAGGTTTAAGATGGGTTAGAGCAACAAAGAAACCAGTTTCAGATCTTAGATGCAAAGTAACTGGTCTTCTGGAAGGAAATGAATATGAATTCCGTGTCAGTGCAGAAAACAGAGCAGGAGTTGGACCACCAAGCGACACTTCAAACTCAGTCCTATGCAAAGATGTTGCATGTAAGTATCATGCCTTTTCTTTGTTGGGGGTGGGTGGGATAGGTGGGGAGCACATTCAGAGAGCATAAGAATGGCCTCCTCTGTGATGTAATGTTTTATCTTTTCCTTGCTTTTCAGACCCACCAGGTCCACCTGCAAATCCAAGAGTGACTGATACTACAAAGACAAGTGCATCTTTAGCCTGGGGCAAGCCTCACTATGATGGTGGTCTTGACATCACTGGCTATATAGTAGAGCATCAAAAGGAAGGAGAAGAAGAATGGGTAAAAGACACTATAGGGACTGCTTTAAGAATCACTCAGTTTGTTGTAGCTCATCTGCAGACAGGAGCCAAGTACAATTTCAGAATCTCTGCCATGAATGCTGCAGGTGTTGGTGAACCAGCAATAATTCCAAGTGTGGAAATCAAAGACCGAGAAGAGATTCCTGACTTTGAATTAGATGCTGAGCTAAGAAGAACTCTTGTTGTTAGAGCTGGATTAACTATTCGAATTTTTGTACCAATTAAAGGGCGTCCAACTCCAGAAGTTACATGGACAAAAGATGATGTTTCACTCAAAGGACGTGCCAGTATTGAAAATACCGACTCCTTTACACTGTTGATTGTCACAGAGTGCACCAGATATGATGCAGGAAAATATGTAATGACTCTTGAAAATGCTGCTGGTAAGAAGACTGGCTTTGTAAATGTAAAAGTTTTGGATACACCAGGTCCACCAATAAACCTTAAGCCTAGAGAAATAACCAAAGACAGCATCACCCTCCAATGGGATATGCCTCTGGTAGATGGAGGTTCCCGTATAACAAACTATATTGTTGAGAAACGTGAATCAACTCGGAAGGCATATTCAACAGTCACAACCAACTGCCAGAAGTGTTCCTTCAGGATTCCTAATTTGGCTGAGGGGTGTGAATACTATTTCAGAGTACTGGCTGAAAATGAGTATGGTATTGGTGAACCAGCTGAAACCGCAGAACCAGTAAGAGCTTCTGAGGCACCATCCCCACCTGAGAGCCTTAATATCATGGATGTAACACGGAACTCAGTTAGCCTAGCTTGGCCAAAACCAGAACACGATGGTGGCAGCAAGATCACTGGGTATGTAATTGAAGCACAGAGAAAAGGAACCAACCAGTGGGCACACATCACCACTGTAAAAACACTGGACTGTGTAGTAAAGAATCTAACTGAAAATGAAGAGTATACTTTTCAGGTTATGGCAGTTAACAGTGCTGGAAGAAGTGCCCCAAGAGAAAGCAGACCAGTTATTATCAAGGAGCAAACTATGCTCCCAGAGTTTGACCTCCGTGCTATCTACCAGAAAACAGTCATTGCCAAAGCTGGTGACAATATCAAGGTTGAAATCCCCGTACTTGGTCGTCCAAGGCCTACTGTGACCTGGAAGAAAGAAGACCAGATACTTAAGCAAACACAAAGAGTAAATTATGAAAATACTGCAACTGCAACCATACTAACCATCAATGAATGTATTCGAAGTGATAGTGGTCAATACCCACTGTCAGCTAAAAATATTGTTGGAGAAGTTAGTGAAGTAATCACAGTTCAGGTTCATGACATACCTGGGCCTCCTACTGGACCAATCAAATTTGATGAAATTTCATCTGATTTCCTAACATTCTCATGGGAGCCTCCTTTGAATGATGGTGGTGTACCAATAAGTAACTATGTTGTAGAAATGCGTCAAACTGACAGTACCACATGGACTGAATTGGCAACTACAGTGATACGTACTACATTTAAAGCTATTCGTCTTACTACTGGAGTTGAGTATCAGTTCCGCGTTAGAGCTCAAAACAGATATGGAATTGGTCCAGCCATTACTTCAGGGTCTGTAGTTGCCAACTACCCATTTAAGGTACCTGGGCCTCCTGGTACTCCTCAGGTGATAGCAGTCACCAAAGAAACTATGACCATTAGCTGGAATGAGCCAGTTACTGATGGTGGAAGCCCTATACTGGGATATCATGTTGAAAGAAAAGAGAGAAACAGCATTCTTTGGCAGACTGTAAGTAAAATGCTGGTATCAGGCAATATCTTTAAATCATCTGGACTTACCGATGGCATTGCATATGAATTCCGTGTTATAGCAGAAAATCTAGCTGGGAAGAGTAAGCCAAGCAAGCCATCTGAGCCTGTGTTTGCCCTGGACCCAATAGATCCACCTGGTAAGCCAATACCTCTGAACATTACAAGACATGCAGTTACACTGAAGTGGACTAAACCGGAATATAATGGAGGTTTTAAGATAACTGGCTATACTGTTGAAAAAAGAGACCTTCCTAATGGCCGTTGGCTGAAGGCTAATTTCAGCAATATACTAGAGACTGAATTCACTGTAAGTGGTTTGACAGAAGACGCTGCCTATGAATTCCGTGTGATTGCTAGGAATGCTGGTGGAGCTGTTAGTCAGCCCTCTGAGCCATCAGATGCCATCACTTGTAGAGATGACATTGAAGCACCAAGGATAAAAGTGGATGCTAAATACAAAGACACCATAGTGCTGAAAGCAGGTGAACTTTTCAGACTTGAGGCTGATGTTTCAGGTCGCCCTCCACCAACTATGACATGGACAAAGGGAGAAAAAGAACTTGAAGACACAGCTAAATTAGAAATAAAAATGGCAGATTTCTCTACTGTACTTACCAACAAGGATTCCTCAAGAAGAGACGGTGGTGCTTATACACTTACTGCAACAAATCCTGGTGGCTTTGCCAAGCATATCTTCAATGTTAAAGTTCTTGATAGACCTGGTCCCCCAGAAGGGCCTTTGGCTGTGTCTGAAGTCACTGCAGAAAAGTGTGTGCTGTCATGGCTACCCCCACTGGATGATGGAGGAGCAAAGATTGACCATTATGTGGTTGAAAAACGAGAAACCAGTAGATTGGCATGGACAGCTGTAGCCACAGAAGTTCCAGTGACTAAACTGAAGGTTACTAAGCTGCTGAAGGGCAATGAGTACGTGTTCCGAGTTATGGCTGTTAACAAGTATGGAGTTGGTGAGCCTCTGGAATCAGAACCTGTTCTTGCAGTAAATCCATATGTGCCACCTGATCCACCTAAAACACCTGAAGTTACAGCAATTACAAAAGATTCCATGGTTGTCTGTTGGGGCCATCCTGATTCTGATGGTGGGAGCCCAATAACTAACTATATTGTGGAACGTCGAGACAGGGCTGGTCTACGGTGGGTGAAATGTAACAAAAGGGTTGTTACTGACTTACGTTATAAAGTGTCTGGGCTAACAGAAGGCCATGAATATGAATACAGAGTCATGGCTGAAAATGCTGCTGGAGTCAGTGAGCCAAGCCCAACCAGTCCATTCTATAAAGCTTGTGATACTGTATTTAAGCCTGGTCCCCCAGGTAATCCTCGTGTTTTGGATAGCAGCAAGTCCTCAATTACAATAGCATGGAACAAACCAATATATGATGGTGGTTCAGAGATCACAGGTTACATGGTTGAGATTGCACTACCTGAAGAAGATGAGTGGAAGATTGTAACTCCACCAATGGGTCTAAAGGCCACTTCTTTTACCATCACTGATCTGAAAGAAAATCAAGAGTATAAAATAAGAATATATGCTATGAACTCTGAAGGTCTTGGAGAACCTGCTCTTGTTCCTGGGACTCCAAAAGCTGAAGAAAGAATGCTACCTCCAGAGATTGAACTTGATGCAGAACTACGTAAAGTTGTCACTATTAGAGCCTGCTGTACTCTAAGGCTCTTTGTCCCAATTAAGGGAAGACCAGCACCTGAAGTAAAATGGACAAGAGAACATGGGGAATCTTTGGATAGAGCTAGCATTGAATCAACAAGCTCTTATACTTTACTTATCATTGAAAATGTAAATAGATTTGATAGTGGCAAATACATACTGACAGTTGAAAACAGCTCAGGTAGTAAGTCAGCATTTGTGAATGTCAGAGTTCTTGATACCCCAGGAGCACCTCAAGATTTGAAAATAAAAGAAGTTACAAAATCTTCAGTTACACTCACATGGGAACCTCCTCTTATAGATGGTGGCTCTAAAATAAAAAATTACATTGTTGAAAAGCGTGAATCGACAAGAAAAGCTTATTCCACTGTTAATGCCAATTGCCACAAGACCAGCTGGAAAGTTGATTCATTGCAAGAAGGCTGCAACTACTACTTCAGAGTCCTAGCTGAAAATGAGTATGGAATAGGCCTTCCAGTTGAAACTTCAGAATCCGTAAAAGTATCAGAAAGACCACTTCCACCAGGGAAAATAACTCTGTTGGATGTGACGAGAAATAGCGTATCCTTATCTTGGGAAAAACCTGAACATGATGGTGGTAGCAGAATTCTGGGCTACATTGTAGAAATGCAAAGCAAAGGCAGTGAAAAGTGGTCAACCTGTGCTACAGTAAAAGTTACTGAAGCCACCATCACAGGACTGATCCAAGGTGAAGAATACACCTTCCGTGTTTCAGCTCAGAATGAGAAAGGTATCAGTGATCCTCGCCAGCTGGGTATACCAGTTGTTGCAAAAGATCTTGTGATTCCACCAGCTTTCAAACTACTATTTACCACGTTCAGTGTTCTAGCAGGAGAGGACTTAAAGGTTGATGTTCCTTTTGTTGGTCGACCCAAACCGGCAGTGCTTTGGCATAAAGACAATGTGGCATTGAAGCAGACTACAAGGGTAAATGCAGAAAGTTCAGAAAACAACACAGTGCTAACAATAAAAGAAGCCTGCAGAGATGATGTGGGGACATATTTAGTTAAACTTACAAACTCTGCTGGTGAAGCAACTGAGACCCTAAATATTGTTGTCCTTGACAAACCAGGACCTCCAACTGGACCAGTAAAAGTAGATGAAGTAACAGCAGATAGTATTACCATTTCCTGGGAACCACCCAAGTATGATGGTGGTAGCTCTATCAATAATTACATTGTAGAGAGAAGAG
This sequence comes from Neopelma chrysocephalum, assembly GCF_003984885.1. Taxonomy (NCBI): domain Eukaryota; kingdom Metazoa; phylum Chordata; class Aves; order Passeriformes; family Pipridae; genus Neopelma; species Neopelma chrysocephalum. The sequence continues at coordinate 11,377,689 of NW_020897703.1, forward strand.
ACACGTCTACCACAACTTGGCACATTGTGTCAGCTACAGTTGCAAGAACAACTATAAAAGCATGTCGTTTAAAGACTGGCTGTGAATATCAGTTCAGAATCGCAGCTGAAAACAGATATGGGAAGAGTACATATCTCACTTCAGAGTCAATCATAGCCCAATACCCATTTAAAGTTCCCGGTCCACCTGGAACACCTTTTGTAACAAATATCTCAAAAGACAGCATGGTGGTACAATGGAATGAACCAGTCAATGATGGTGGTAGCAGGATCATTGGGTATCATTTGGAGCGTAAAGAAAGAAACAGCATTCTGTGGGCTAAACTGAATAAAACACCTATTCCAGATACCAAATTTAAGACAACTGGTCTTGAGGAAGGTCTTGAATATGAGTTCAGAGTCTATGCAGAAAACATAGTGGGAATTGGAAAGGCAAGTAGAGGATCTGAATGCTATACTGCACGTGATCCATGTGACCCTCCAGGTCGTCCAGAACCTGTAATTGTCACAAGAAGCTCAGTAACACTTCAGTGGAAGAAACCTATATATGATGGTGGAAGTAAGATCACAGGCTATGTTGTTGAAAAGAAGGAATTACCTGATGGCCGTTGGATGAAAGCAAGTTTTACAAATGTCATTGATACTCAGTTTGAAGTAACTGGTCTAGTCGAAAACCAGAGATATGAGTTCCGTGTTATAGCACGAAATGCCGCAGGTGTTTTCAGTGAACCATCTGAGAGCTCAGGGGCAATTACAGCAAGAGATGAAGTAGAACCACCCCATATAAGTATGGATCCAAAATACAAAGACACTATTGTAGTGAACGCTGGTGAGTCATTCAAGCTTGATGCTGATGTTCATGGCAAACCAATACCTTCCATTCAGTGGTTAAAAGGCGATCGTGAGCTGACAAGCACTGCTCACATGGAAATAAAAAGCACCGATTTTGCAACAAGCCTTAGTGTGAAGGAAGCCACAAGAGTTGACAGTGGTCAGTATGTCCTACTGGCAAAGAATGTTGCAGGTGAAAAGAAGGTTCCTGTTAATGTCAAAGTTCTTGATAGACCTGGACCACCAGAAGGACCTGTTGAGATTACTGGTGTTACTGCTGAGAAATGCACACTGTCGTGGAAACCACCTCTACAAGATGGTGGTAGTGATATTTCACACTACGTTGTAGAAAAAAGGGAAACCAGTCGCTTGGTGTGGACTGTCATTGACTCAAATGTGCAAACCCTAAATTGCAAAGTTACAAAACTTTTAGAAGGAAATGAGTATGTTTTCCGCATCATGGCAGTAAATAAATATGGTGTTGGTGAACCCCTTGAATCTGAACCAGTACTCGCAAAGAACCCATTTTCAGTGCCACTTCCACCAAAGGCACCAGAAGTCACAGCCGTGACCAAGGATTCTATGATAGTTGTATGGGAAAGGCCAGCCTCAGATGGTGGTAGTGAAATCCTAGGTTACGTTCTGGAAAAACGAGATAAGGAAGGTATTCGCTGGACAAGATGTAACAAACGCCTGATCAGTGAACTACGATACAGAGTGACTGGTCTTATAGAAAATCATGATTATGAGTACAGAGTTTCAGCTGAAAATGCTGCTGGTCTTAGTGAACCAAGCCCACCTTCCACTTACTACAAAGCATGTGATCCTATTTACAAGCCAGGTCCACCCAATAATCCTAAAGTTGTGGATGTTACAAGATCTTCAGTTTTCCTTTCGTGGGGTAAACCTATCTATGATGGTGGCTCTGAAATTCAGGGATACATTGTGGAAAAATGTGATGTAAGTGATGGTGAATGGAAAATTTGTACTCCTGCAACTGGAATTAAGAATACCCACATGGAAGTAGAAAAATTAGTGGAAAAACATGAGTACAAATTCCGCATATGTGCAGTTAATAAAGCAGGAGTTGGAGAGCATGCAGATGTTCCTGGTTCTGTTATTGTAGAAGAAAAGATGGAGGCACCAGACCTTGACCTTGACATGGAATTAAGGAAGATTGTAAATGTGAGGGCAGGAGGTTCCTTAAGACTGTTTGTTCCCATCAGAGGTCGTCCAACACCTGAAGTAAAATGGGGTAAAGTGGATGGTGACATCAGAGAAGCAGCTATTATTGATACCACTAGCAGCTTTACTTCCCTTGTTCTAGACAATGTTAACAGATTTGATACTGGAAAGTATACTCTGACCTTGGAAAACAGCAGTGGAACAAAGTCTGCCTTTGTCAGCGTAAGAGTACTGGATACCCCGAGTGCACCTGTTAATTTAAAGATCAGAGAGATCACTAAAGACTCTGTTTCACTTTCATGGGAGCCTCCTCTCTTGGATGGTGGAGCAAAAATAAAGAATTTCATTATTGAAAAGCGTGAAGCAACAAGAAAGGCATATGCAGCTGTTGTAACCAACTGCCACAAGACTTCATGGAAAGTAGATCAACTTCAGGAGGGCTGCTATTACTTCTTTAGAATTTCTGCTGAGAATGAATATGGAATTGGCCTCCCTGCAGAAACCAGTGACCCAATTAAAGTTGCTGAAGTTCCACAGCCTCCTGGGAAAATAACAGTGGATGATGTCACAAGAAACAGTGTCTCACTAAGCTGGGCAAAACCTGAACATGATGGTGGTAGCAAAATCATACAATACATTGTTGAAATGCAAGCAAAGGGTAGTGAGAAGTGGTCAGAGTGTGCTCGTGTAAAAACACTTGAAGCAGTTATTACTAACCTAACTCAAGGGGAAGAATATCTTTTTAGAGTCATGGCTGTAAATGAAAAGGGTAAGAGTGATCCTCGAGCACTTGCAGTTCCAATAGTTGCCAAAGACCTAGTGATTGAACCTGATGTTAGACCTGCTTTTCACAGTTACAGTGTTCAAGTGGGACAAGATCTGAAAGTAGAAATACCAATTGCAGGTCGACCTAAACCAACTGTTACCTGGGTAAAAGATGGCCAGCCATTAAAGCAGACAACAAGAGTCAATGTAAGTGATTCGACTGATCTCACTATACTGAATCTTAAGGAAACCAGCAAAGAGGACAGTGGCACTTATGAAATCACTGTGGCTAATGTTGTTGGGCAAAAGTCTGCCTCTATTGACATTATAACTCTAGACAAACCTGACCCTCCAGTAGGGCCTGTGAAGTTTGATGAAATAAGTGCAGAAAGTGTTACCCTATCATGGAATCCCCCAGCATACACAGGAGGCTGCCAAATCACCAACTATATTGTTCACAAGAGAGATACAACAACCACTGTATGGGAAACAGTTTCAGCTACTGTTGCAAGAACTACACTGAAGGTGACTAAACTGAAAACTGGTTCAGAATACCAGTTCAGAATATTTGCTGAGAACAGGTATGGGCAGAGTTTTGCATTGGAATCTGCACCAGTTGTAGCGCAGTACCCCTACAAGGAACCAGGACCTCCTGGCACACCATTTGTGACAACGGTTACAAAAGACTCCATGGTTGTACAGTGGCATGAACCAGTAAACGATGGTGGCAGTAGAGTGTTGGGCTACCATCTTGAGAGAAAGGAGAAAAACAGCATTTTATGGACTAAAGTGAACAAGACTATTATTCAGGACACAAGTTTTAAGACAAATAACCTCGAAGAAGGAATTGAATATGAGTTTCGAGTTTCTGCAGAAAATATTGTTGGTGTAGGCAGAACAAGTAAAGTTTCTGAGTGCTATGTAGCTCGTGATCCATGTGATCCTCCAGGTCGCCCAGAAGCTATAATAATAAAAAGAAGCTCTATTACTCTACAATGGACCAAACCACAATATGATGGTGGAAGTAAGATTACTGGTTATATTGTAGAGAAACGTGACTTACCAGATGGTCGCTGGATGAAAGCCAGCTTCACAAATATCATTGAAACTCAGTTCACTGTAACAGGGCTTACTGAAGACCAAAGATATGAATTTAGAGTAATTGCAAAGAATGCTGCAGGTGCAATAAGCAAACCTTCTGACAGTACAGGTCCAATAACAGCAAGAGATGAAGTTGAACTTCCACGAATTTCAATGGATCCAAAGTACAAAGACACAATTGTTGTAAATGCTGGTGAAATATTCAGACTTGAGGCTGATGTTCACGGAAAGCCACTACCAACCATTAAGTGGTACAAAGGAGATAAAGAGCTTGAGGAAACTTCTAGATGTGAAATAAAGAACACAGATTTCAGTGCATTAATAGTTGTAAAAGATGCTATTAGAGTTGATGGTGGACAGTACATTTTAGAAGCCTCTAATGTTGCTGGAACAAAGACAGTAACAGTAAACGTAAAAGTCCTGGACAGGCCAGGACCTCCAGAGGGCCCGGTCCAAGTGACAGGAGTCACAGCTGAAAAATGTGCATTGGCATGGGCTCCTCCTCTTCATGATGGTGGCAGTGATATTTCTCATTATATTGTAGAGAAGAGAGAAACTAGTCGCTTGGCATGGACTGTGGTTGCTTCAGAGGTTTTACCTACAATGCTGAAAGTAACAAAACTCTTGGAAGGAAATGAGTATGTCTTCCGTATTATGGCAGTTAACAAATATGGGGTTGGTGAGCCATTAGAATCTGCGCCAGTGATGATGAAAAATCCATTTGTGGTTCCTGGACCACCAAAGGCCTTGGAAATTACCAACATCACAAAGGATTCTATGACTGTCTGCTGGACCCGTCCAGATAGTGATGGTGGTAGTGAAATCGTAGGTTACATTGTAGAAAAGAGAGACCGAGCAGGCATCAGATGGATAAAATGCAATAAACGGCGAATTACAGATTTGCGATTAAGAGTTACAGGATTAACAGAGGATCATGAATATGAATTTAGAGTTTCTGCTGAAAATGCTGCTGGAGTGGGTGAACCAAGCCAAGTTTCTCCTTACTTTAAAGCTTGTGACCCGATGTTCAAGCCTGGCCCTCCAACAAATACCCATGTTGTGGATACCACCAAAAGTTCAGTTACACTTGGTTGGAGTAAACCTATTTATGATGGTGGTTGTGAAATCCAGGGATACCTTGTAGAAATCTGTAAGGCAGATGAAGATGAATGGTCGCTTGTTACACCACAAACAGGTATACGTGCCACTCGATTTGAAATCAAAAAGCTTACTGAACATCAAGAATACAAATTACGAGTGTGTGCTCTCAACAAGATTGGTGTAGGAGAGGCTGCATCAGTTCCTGGCACTATTAAACCAGAAGACAAACTTGAAGCTCCAGAACTTGATATTGATTCAGAGCTAAGGAAGGGAATAGTGGTTAGAGCTGGTGGGTCTGCTAGGATTCACATACCGTTTAGGGGACGACCAACACCAGACATCGCATGGTCCCGAGAAGAAGGTGAATTCACAGAAAAAGTTCAGATTGATAAAGGCATAAATTTCACACAACTTTCAATTGACAACTGCGATAGAAATGATGCTGGAAAGTATATTCTTAAGTTGGAGAACAGCAGTGGTTCTAAATCTGCATTTGTTACAGTTAAAGTTTTGGACACACCAGGACCACCACAAAACTTAGTGGTAAAGGATATAAAGAAGGATTCTGCTGTATTATCTTGGGAACCGCCCATTATTGATGGTGGTGCAAAGGTAAAGAACTATGTAATAGACAAGCGCGAGTCAACTAGGAAGGCATTTGCAAATGTGAGTGCTAAGTGTGGCAAGACAAGTTTTAAAGTTGAAAATCTTACAGAAGGAGCAATTTATTACTTCAGAGTTATGGCTGAAAATGAATTTGGAATTGGTGTTCCAGTTGAAACCAGGGATGCTGTCAAAGCCTCAGAGCCACCTCTGCCTCCTGGGAAAGTATTACTCACTGATGTGACTCAGAGAAGTGCATCACTTACATGGGAAAAACCTGAACATGATGGAGGTAGCAGAATTTTGGGATACATTGTTGAAATGCTGCCTAAAGGAACAGAAAAATGGAGTGTTGTTAGTGAGTCCAAAACGTGCAATGCAGTGGTGTCTGGTTTGAGTCCGGGACAGGAATATCAATTCCGTGTGATTGCCTACAATGAAAAAGGGAAAAGTGATCCTAGAGCACTTGGAATTCCTGTGATAGCTAAAGACTTGACAATTGAGCCAAGTTTCAAACTGATGTTTAATACATACAGTGTACAAGCTGGAGAAGATCTAAAGGTAGAAGTACCATTTATAGGTAGACCCAAACCTACTATTACTTGGACAAAAGATGAGCAGCCACTGAAACAGACAACCAGATTAAATATTCAGGATACAACAACATCAACGATCTTACATATTAAAGAAAGCAACAAGGAAGACTTTGGTAAATATACAGTAACAGCAACAAATGCAGCAGGTACAGCAACAGAGCATCTGAGCATAATTGTACTGGAAAAGCCTGGCCCACCACAAGGACCTGTCCGATTTGACGAAGTTAGTGCAGACTTTGTTGTTTTATCATGGGATCCACCTGATTATACTGGTGGCTGTCAGATAAGCAACTATATAGTAGAAAAGCGTGACACAAGCACTACCACATGGAACATTGTATCAGCAACTGTTGCAAGAACAACTATCAAAGCAACAAAGCTTAAAACAGGTACTGAATACCAGTTCAGGATTACTGCTGAAAATAGATATGGAAAGAGCTCTCCTTTGGCTTCTAAACCAATCGTTGTGCAATACCCCTACAAGGTGCCTGGACCACCTGGAACCCCATTTGTAACAGCAACTTCCAAAGACCACATGATTGTACAGTGGCATGAACCAGTTAATGATGGAGGAAGCAAAGTTCTTGGCTACCATCTTGAGCGTAAAGATAAGAACAGCATTCTTTGGACAAAACAGAATAAGTCACTCATTACTGACACCAAATATAAAACAGATGGTCTTGAAGAAGGTCTTGAATATGAGTTCAGAGTCTCTGCTGAAAACATTGTTGGCATTGGCAAAGTCAGCAAAGTATCAGAACTGTATGTTGCCCGAGATCCTTGTGACCCACCTGGCCGCCCAGATGCCATTGTTGTTACAAGAAGTAATATTACACTGCAATGGAAAAAACCAGAATATGATGGTGGAAGCAAAATAACTGGTTATATTGTAGAAAAGAAAGAACTACCAGATGGTCGCTGGATGAAAGCCAGCTTTACAAATGTGTTGGAAACAGAATTTACAGTAAGTGGTCTTGTTGAAAACCAACGATATGAATTTAGAGTAATTGCAAGAAATGCAGCAGGTTGCTTGAGTGAACCCTCTGAAAGTACAGGGCCCATTACTGCCAGAGATGAAATTGAAGCACCAGGGGCTTCACTGGATCCTAAATACAGAGATGTCATTGTTGTTCGTGCTGGAGAAACCTTTGTTCTTGAAGCTGATATCCATGGCAAACCTATTCCTGACATTTCATGGTCAAAAGATGGTAAAGACCTTGAAGAAGCAACTGCAAGAATGGAAATTAAATCTACCATTCAGAAAACAACTCTCACTGTCAAAGACTGTATAAGAGTAGATGGAGGTCACTATACTCTTAACCTCAAAAATGTTGGTGGCACCAAATCTATACCAATCACTGTAAAAGTGCTTGACAGGCCAGGACCTCCAGAAGGACCTTTGAAGGTTACAGGTGTCACTGCAGAAAAATGCTACTTGTCATGGGCTCCACCATTACATGATGGTGGTTCTAGTATTTCACATTATATCATTGAGAAGAGAGAGACAAGCAGACTTTCATGGACACAAGTAGCAACAGATGTGCAGGCTCTTAACCTCAAAGTAACCAGACTCCTTCCTGGCAATGAGTACATTTTCCGTGTAATGGCAGTGAATAAATACGGAATTGGAGAGCCCTTGGAATCTGAACCAATTGTGGCTCGTAATCCATACAAACTCCCTGGTCCTCCTTCAACACCTGAAGTTTCAGCAATCACAAAAGATTCTATGGTGGTGACATGGGGTCGCCCAGAAGACAATGGAGGAGCTGAAATTGAAGGTTACATACTTGAAAAACGAGACAAAGATGGTATCCGGTGGACCAAATGCAATAAGAAAAGGCTGACAGACTTGCGATTCAGAGTAACAGGTCTTACTGATGGACATTTCTATGAATTTAGAGTTTCTGCTGAAAATGCTGCGGGGGTAGGGGAACCCAGTGAGCCATCCATTTTCTATCGTGCTTGTGATGTATTATATCCCCCAGGTCCACCCACCAATCCAAAGGTTACAGATACTTCCAGGTCATCAGTTTCCCTTGCCTGGAATAAGCCTATTTATGATGGTGGTGCTCCTGTTAAGGGATATATAGTAGAAGTAAAAGAAGCTGCTGCTGATGAATGGACTACCTGCACCCCACCAACAGGCCTACAAGCAAAACAGTTCACTGTGACCAAACTAAAAGAGAACCAGGAGTATAACTTCCGAATCTGTGCCATCAACTCAGAAGGAGTAGGAGAACCTGCTACTATACCTGGTGCAGTCTTAGCAGAGGACAAGATTGAACCTCCTGAAATTGAACTTGATGCAGATCTCAGAAAAGTAGTCACTGTACGTGCTAGTGGTACATTACGCCTGTTTGTCACCATCAAAGGAAGACCAGAACCTGAAGTTAAATGGGAGAAAGCAGAAGGAACAATTAGTGAGCGAGCTCAGATTGAAGTTACCAGTTCCTATACAATGTTGGTCATTGACAATGTCAATAGATTTGATAGTGGTAGATACAATCTTACATTAGAGAACAACAGTGGCAAAAAATCAGCTTTTGTTAATGTCAGAGTGCTTGATACACCTAGTGCACCTATAAACCTGACAATCAGAGAAGTGAAAAAAGATTTTGTAACTTTAGCCTGGGAACCACCACTTATTGATGGCGGAGCTAAAATTACCAACTATGTAGTTGAAAAGCGAGAATCCACAAGAAAGGCATATGCCACAGTTACAAACAACTGCACTAAGAATTCCTTCAAGATTACTCAACTACAAGAAGGATGTAGTTATTACTTCCGGGTTCTAGCTGTAAATGAATATGGGGTTGGCTTACCAGCAGAAACAGCTGACCCAATTAAGGTGTCTGAACCACCTTCTCCACCTGCAAAGGTCATGCTTGTTGATGTGACTCGCAACTCTGTTTCAATTAAATGGGAAAAGCCAGAGAGCGATGGTGGCAGTAAAATTACTGGTTATGTAGTAGAAATGCAAAGTAAAGGAAGTGTAAAATGGAGTGCATGCACACAGGTGAAAACATTAGAAGCAACAATAACAGGCTTAAGTATGGGAGAAGAGTACAGTTTCAGAGTTATTGCTGTTAATGAAAAAGGAAAAAGTGATCCAAGAGAACTTGGTGTCCCGGTCATTGCAAAGGATATTGAAATCCAGCCATCTGTTGAGCTCCTTTTCAACACATTCACTGTGAAAGCTGGAGATGATCTTAAGATCGACATTCCATTCAGAGGGCGACCTCTTCCAACTGTTAGCTGGAAGAAGGATGGGAATCCCTTAAAAGAGACAACCAGGGTAAATGTTCAGACATCAAAGACTTCAACTTCACTGTCCATCAAGGAAGCTTCAAATGAAGATTTGGGACATTATGAATTACATCTTTCAAATACTGCCGGATCAACAACAGCTTCTTTAACTGTAGTTGTTCTTGACAGACCAGGGCCACCAACTGATGTTCATATTGATGAAGTTAGTGCTGATAGTGTAACACTGTCTTGGAAACCTCCAGAATATGATGGTGGGTGCCATATTAGCAATTACATTGTGGAGAAGAGAGACACTACCACAACAACATGGGAGTTAGTATCTGCAGCAGTTGCAAGAACATCAATTAAAGTATCTCGACTCATCACTGGATCTGAATATCAGTTCCGTATTTGTGCAGAAAACCGCTATGGGAAAAGCACTTACACTAATTCTCCTTCTGTTGTAGCAGAGTATCCATTTAAGCCTCCGGGTCCACCTGGTACTCCTCATGTGGCACATGCAACTAAAGCTTTCATGATTGTAACTTGGCAGGTACCAGTTAATGATGGAGGTAGTGTAGTACTAGGATATCATTTGGAGCGTAAGGAAAGAAGCAGCATTCTTTGGACAAAAGTCAACAAGAGCCTTATAACTGATACACAAATGAAAGTTACAGGTCTTGATGAAGGACTGCTGTATGAATATCGTGTGTATGCAGAAAACATTGCTGGAATAGGCAAATGCAGTAAATCATGTGAACCAGTTGCTGCAAGAGATCCATGTGATCCTCCCGGTCAACCAGAAGTTACTAATATTACAAGAACATCTGTCTCACTGAAGTGGACTAAACCAGAATATGATGGTGGAGCTAAAGTAACAGGATATATTATTGAACGCAGAGAGATGCCAGATGGTCGCTGGCTAAAATGTAATTTTACTAATGTGCAAGAAACATACTTTGATGTAGGTGGACTTACAGAAGACCAGCGATATGAATTCCGTGTGATTGCAAAGAATGCTGCTGGACTCTTCAGTCAGCCATCTGAATCAACTGGACCTGTGACCGTAAAAGATGATGTAGAGGCTCCAAGAATTATGATGGATGCCAAATTCAGGGATGTTGTAGTTGTGAAAGCTGGAGAAGTGTTTAAAGTCAATGCTGATATTGCAGGTCGGCCAATACCGGTGGTTTCATGGACAAAGGATGGTAAGGAGCTTGAAGGAAAGGCTAGAGTTGAAATAGTCTCAACAGATTATACGACTGCAATAACCATTAAGGACTGTATCCGAAGTGATTCAGGACAGTATGTACTAACATTACAAAATGTTGCAGGAACAAGATCTTTGGCAATTAATTGCAAAGTACTTGACAGACCTGGCCCACCTGCAGGCCCATTAGAAATAAAAGGCCTTACTGCTGAAAAGTGCCATTTATCATGGGGACCCCCTCAAGAAAACGGTGGTGCAGATATTGATTATTATATTGTGGAAAAACGTGAGACCAGCCGAATTGCATGGACACTTTGTGAAGGAGAGCTTAGAACAACATCCTGTAAAGTGACAAAATTACTGAAGGGTAACGAGTATATTTTCAGAGTGATGGGAGTTAACAAATACGGTGTTGGTGAGCCTCTAGAAAGTGTTGCTGTCAAAGCCCTAGACCCATTTACAGTTCCAAGTCCACCTACATCTTTAGAGATTACCAGTGTGAGCAAAGATTCGATAACTCTGTGCTGGGCAAGACCTGAGTCTGATGGAGGCAGTGAGATCTCTGGCTATGTAATTGAAAGGCGTGAGAAAACCAGCCTAAGATGGATTCGTGTAAACAAAAAGCCAGTTTATGATTTAAGAGTGAAATCATCTGGTCTCCGTGAAGGATGTGAATATGAATTCCGGGTTTATGCAGAAAATGCTGCTGGCCTCAGTCTCCCAAGTGAAACCACACCATTGATTAAAGCAGAAGATCCAATCTTCTTGCCATCACCCCCATCTAAACCTAAGATTATGGATTCTACAAGGTCAAATATCACAATTGGTTGGACAAAGCCACTGTTTGATGGAGGTGCCCCAGTAACAGGATACACCGTTGAATACAAGAAAACTGATGAAACTGACTGGACAACTGCTATTCAGAATTTGAGAGGCACAGAATATACTATAAGTGGATTAGTATCAGGCTCTGAGTATGTTTTTAGAGTGAAATCTATTAACAAAATGGGTGTCAGTGAACCAAGTGATGTCTCAGAACCTCAGCTGGCAAAAGAAAGAGAGGAAGAACCTGCTTTTGATATTGACAGTGAAATGCGGAAGACTTTAATTGTAAAGGCTGGTGGATCATTCACAATGACTGTTCCTTTCAGAGGCAAACCAGTCCCAAATGTAACATGGAACAAACCAGACACTGATCTCCGTGTACGAGCAAGCATTGACACTTCAGATAATTGTACATCTCTCACTATTGAAAAAGCAACAAGGAATGATTCTGGAAAATACACGTTAACACTACAAAACATCCTGAACACTGCTACATTGACTTTAATTGTCAAAGTTCTTGATACTCCTGGCCCACCATCTAATATTGCAACAAAAGACATAACTAAAGAATCTGCTGTGTTATCCTGGGATGTTCCTGAAAATGATGGCGGAGCACCTGTAAAGAACTATGTTATTGAAAAGCGAGAAGCTAGCAAAAAAGCATGGGTCACTGTGACAAACAATTGTCATCGCCTGTCCTACAAAGTGACTGGTTTGCAAGAAGGTGGCATTTACTACTTCCGGGTCTCTGGAGAAAATGAGTATGGTGTTGGAGTGCCTTCTGAGACCAAGGAGGGAACAAAAATAACAGGTATGTCTTACTATGAAAAAATATTTTTTAATACTTAATATGTTTTAAACTTTTTATTTCAAAATAATGTAAAAAAGTTTTAAATCCACTAACAGTAAAATAGATCATTTTTTTGTAGGTTTGTCTGTGGTTTAACAAATGAAAAAGGGATAAATAATAGCTTGAATTTGAAATTCTGTTTGCATTCTACTTAAAGTATTTCTAATACACAAATTTGTAAAGTATATAAATTTGAACCAAATGGCATTCCTGTGTAATTACTAATATAAAAAGTAAATACTTTCTACATTGTTTAACCTGTTGCATTTTTTTCCTCAGAAAAACCCAGCCCACCAGAAAAACTAGGAGTAACAAATGTCACAAAGGACAGTGTTTCTCTTTCATGGCTAAAACCAGAACATGATGGCGGAAGCAGAATTGTGAGCTACCTCATTGAAGCTCTGGAGAAAGGACAGCAAAAATGGGTTAAGTGTGCAGTTGTAAAGACAACTCATCATGTTGTCCACGGTCTTAAGGAGAACACTGACTATTTCTTCAGAGTGTATGCAGAAAACCAAGCTGGTTTAAGTGATCCTAAGGAACTACTACTTCCTGTTACAGTTAAAGAACAATTAGGTATGCTTCCTGACATGAGACAAAAGTTGATACACATTCAATTGCATTCATATATTAAAAGATAGAACATTTTTTAATGGTTTGAAACTCTTTTCTTTTTCAGAATCTCCTGAGATTGACATGAAAGGCTTCCCTCATAACACTGTATATGTTAGATCAGGATCAAATCTAAAAGTTGAAATTCCAGTTTCTGGAAAACCATTGCCAAAGGTGACATTGTCTAGAGATGGTGTTCCACTGAAACCCACTATGAGATTTCACACAGAAACCACTGCAGAAAGTCTCATCATTAACCTTAAAGAAAGTGTGGCTGCTGATGCTGGCAGATATGACATTACTGCTGCCAATTCAAGTGGCACCACAAAATCATTTGTTAATATTGTTGTGCTGGATAGACCTGGTCCTCCTGTTGGTCCTGTTGTCCTTAGCGATGTCACTGAAGAGAGTGTAACACTCAGATGGCAACCACCAGCTTATGATGGTGGAAGTCAAGTTACCAACTATATTGTACTGAAAAGAGAAACAAGTACTGCAGCTTGGTCTGAAGTGTCTGCAACTGTTGCTAGAACAGTTATCAAAGTTATGAGGCTCACGACAGGAGAAGAATACCAATTCCGCATCAAAGCTGAGAACCGCTTTGGCATCAGTGATCACATAGACTCACAGTGTGTGGTTGTCAAGCTTCCTTACAGTGAGTAACATGCTTCTTGTGGTATAAGTTGATGTTTTAATGCTGTGATGTTGAAAATGTAATTTTATTAACAATTAACTACTTCTTTTGATATCATCAGCTACCCCCGGCCCTCCTTCTACACCATGGGTCACTAATGTCACCCGAGAGAGTATTACTGTTGGATGGCATGAACCAGTCACTAATGGTGGCAATGCTATCATTGGATATCACCTGGAAATGAAAGACAGGAATAGCATATTATGGCAGAAGGCTAACAAGACCCTTATTCGCACCACTCATTTCAAAGTCACCACTATCAGCGCTGGCCTTATCTATGAATTTAGAGTTTATGCAGAAAATGCAGCTGGCATCGGAAAAGCAAGTCGTCCTTCTGATCCAGTCCTTGCAATTGACGCTTGTGGTATGTATTCTCTAGAAAATAAAGAAGCCCAACCATTTTGTTTTCCCTATGATAGTCTGTTCTGTGCAGTAAGCCAATATTCAAAACAGCTGTTATTCATTGGCAATATTCTTATGTTTCCTGCTGCAGAACCACCAAGAAATGTCCGTGTCTCAGATATTTCCAAGACTGCTATCACTCTCTCCTGGCAGAAGCCAGCATTTGATGGTGGTAGCAAGATCACTGGATACATTGTAGAAAAACGTGATCTTCCAGATGGCAGATGGACAAAAGCAAGCTTCACCAATGTTATTGACACTCACTTCACAGTATCTGGTCTGACACAGAATTCCCGGTATGAATTCCGTGTCTTTGCTAAGAATGCCGTTGGTTCCATCAGTAATCCCTCAGATGTTGTGGGTCCTATCACATGCGTTGATACATATGGTAAGTGTTTTGCAATGATATAACGATATCATTTTGCAGTACTAGAAAGGTTAAAGACAGTACTGTTTTGTAGATCCATAGTCTTTTAAATATGGAAGGCTAGTTTACAGTGATTGATTCAAGAAGCTTGAATGACTGTGAGCATTTGGGCATGATTGCAATGAACATCTTTGGCTATATCTGCATTTTAAAGTCTTATGGTATCTATTCTATGAGCAACAGAGGTCTGCTCATGCCCCATGGCCGAAGTGATTATATTTATACATGTCTTGTCTTGGTTCTAACTTGTTCTAGGTTTATAATTTAAGTTTATATGCTATATTTGATCTGTATTTATCAAATGCCTGTAAATATTATCTTAAATAAAGTACTATTATTTTGGTGTTTTATTAAGTACAGGGCTAAAATAAGCATATTTTTAACTTATTCTTATTTTTTCTTAAGGTGCACCTGAAATTGATGTGCCACCAGAATATACAGAAGTGGTGAAATACAAAGCAGGAACTTCAGTTAAGCTAAAATTAGGCATCTCAGGCAAGCCTATACCCACAATTGAATGGTTCAAAAATGGCAACGAGGTACAAACCAGTGCACTAGTGTCTTTTGAAAACACAACAGAATTTGCTTCTATACTCATCAAGGATGCAAATCGACTCAACAGTGGCACCTATGAATTAAAACTAAAGAATGCCATGGGTTCAGCATCAGCCCACATTAGGCTACAGATACTTGGTATGTCTTGAGATGCAACTGTATTTTACTATTAAACAAGACCTCAGTAATAAATACTTAACATCTTCTTTCTTCTGCCTTTCACAGACAAGCCAGGACCTCCAACTGGACCTATACAGTTTAAGACAGTCACTGCTGAAAAGATTACGTTAATGTGGGACCCACCAGCAGATGATGGTGGTGCGCCTGTAACACACTATGTTGTTGAAAAGCGGGAGACAAGTCGGGTTGTTTGGTCTTTAATTTCTGAAAAACTGGAGGGATGTATCATAACTACAACAAAACTCATCAAAGGAAATGAATATTTGTTCCGTGTCCGTGGTGTGAACAAGTTTGGAATTGGTGATCCACTTGAATCTGAACCTGTTATAGCCAAAAATTCATTTGGTAAGAAACATATAAAATAACTTACACTACTGAATTGTCTTGTGTATTATTGGTAACTAGTACTGATCTACTGACATATAATTTTTTAATCAGTTACACCTGGACCACCAAGTGTACCAGAAGTCACAAAGATAACCAAGAATTCTATGACCGTTGTCTGGAATAGGCCCACAGTTGATGGAGGCAGTGAAATATCAGGATATTTTCTTGAGAAGCGTGACAAGAAGAGCCTGAGTTGGTTCAAGGTTACTAAAGAAAGTATTCGAGACACCAGACAGAAAGTAACAGGTCTAACTGAAAACAGCGAATATCATTTCCGAGTTTGTG
Source organism: Neopelma chrysocephalum (assembly GCF_003984885.1). Classification (NCBI taxonomy): domain Eukaryota; kingdom Metazoa; phylum Chordata; class Aves; order Passeriformes; family Pipridae; genus Neopelma; species Neopelma chrysocephalum. Next base: position 11,393,543 of record NW_020897703.1, read on the forward strand.
CTGTCAATGCAGCTGGACAAGGTCCGTTCTCTGAAGCTTCTGACTTCTACAAAGCTGCAGATCCTATTGGTAAGATACAACATGCAGTATTTCCATAGTTGGTTAGAAATCCATGAACAATGAGCAATTAGTGTGGGACTGCACCAATGTAATGGAGGGCATATTTTCTTCCTCTTTATGATTAATTGTAAATATGGATTCTGATTGGTGTTTTTTCCCCCTAATTATCATTTACAGATAAGCCAGGCTCACCAACAAAGCTGAAGGTTGTGGATACAACCAAGACATCTGTCACCCTTGGCTGGATTAAACCTGCTTATGATGGAGGAAGTCCAGTTACCAGCTATGTGGTGGAGAAAAGGGAAGGCGAAGAGCAAGAATGGACTGTAGTCAGTACTAAGGGAGAAGTGAGAACAACCGAGTATGTTGTATCACACCTTCAGCCAAGTGTTAATTATTATTTCCGTGTGTCTGCTATGAATTGTGCTGGACAAGGAGAGCCTATTGAAATGATGGAACCCGTTCAAGCTAAAGATATTCTTGGTACTGTACTTTTTAGTGATTTATCATTTTTCTGTGGGGGTTTGGGTTGGGTTTTTTTTTCAAAGCATTTCTTATTTTACATTGCAAGCATGCATTATTGATTTTTATTTATTTCCACAGTGGCACCAGAGATTGATCTGGATGTTGCTCTCCGGACATCTGTTGTTGCTAAAGCAGGTGAAGATGTGGAAATAATGATTCCATTTAAAGGAAGGCCTCCTCCAACAGTCACATGGAGAAAGGGTGACAAGAATCTTGGAAGTGATGAAAGATATATAATTCAGAACACAGAATCATCTACATTACTTATTATTCCTCAAGTTACCCGAAATGATACAGGAAAATATGTTCTTACAATTGAAAATGGAGTTGGAGAAGCAAAATCATCATTTGTGAATGTAAAAGTACTTGACACACCTTCTGCTTGCCAGAAGCTGCAGCTTAAGCATGTTTCTCGTGGCACAGTTACACTGGTATGGGAGCCACCTCTTATTAATGGTGGTTCTGAAATAACAAATTATGTTGTTGAAAAAAGAGATGCTACAAAGAGGGCCTGGTCAACTGTTACAACAAAATGTTCTAATACCACCTTTAAGCTAACTAACCTGTCAGAGAAGACTTCATTCTTCTTCCGTGTTCTTGCTGAAAATGAAATTGGACTGGGTGAACCTTGTGAGACATCTGAACCAGTCAAAGCTGCAGATGCACCTGGACCTGTAAAAGACCTAGCAATGAAAGATTCTACAAAGAGTTCTGTTACATTGCAGTGGAGCAAACCGGACTATGATGGTGGTAGCATTATATCAGACTATGTTATTGAGAAGAAACTTCAGGAAGAGAAAGAATGGACATATGCAGGTACAAGCAAGAGCTGTGAATTTGTAGTTGAAAAACTTAAAGAGCTTTCTGTCATGGAATTCAGAGTCTTTGCTAAAAATGAAAAAGGCATGAGTGACTCTGTTACTGTTGGACCCATTACAGTGAAGGAACTTATAATAACACCTGAGGCTGACCTTTCTGATATTCCTGGAGGACAGATTGCAGTAAGAATTGGACATAACCTGCACACTGAATTGCCCTATAAAGGTAAACCTAAGCCATCAATGAGCTGGCTCAAGGACAATCTCCCTCTTAAAGAAACAGAACAACTTCGTTTCAAGAAAACTGAAAACAAGATAAGCTTAAGCATCAAGAATGTGAAAAAGGAGCATGGTGGCAAATATACTTTAATTCTTGATAATGTAGTCTGCAGAAAATCATTCACATTTACTGTTATCACTCTTGGTCCTCCATCTAAGCCAAAAGCACCTTTAAGACTAGATGAAATCAAAGCAGATAGTGTAGTTTTGTCATGGGAAGCTCCCGAGGATGATGGGGGAGGAGAAATTACTGGATACAGTATTGAGAAGAGAGAAACCTCACAAATGAACTGGAAGCTGGTGTGTTCAAGTGCTGCAAGAACAACCTTCAAAGTGCCAAACCTTGTTAAAGACACTGAATATCAGTTTAGAGTGCGTGCAGAAAACAGATACGGAGTGAGCCCACCTCTTGTCTCAGCAGATGTTGTGGCAAAGCATCAGTTTAGACCACCAGGTGCCCCAGGCAAGCCTGTTGTATACAACATAACCGCTGATGGAATGACCATATCTTGGGATGCTCCTGCTTATGATGGTGGTTCAGAAATTATTGGATACCATGTTGAAAAGAAGGAAAGAAACAGTATTTTGTGGCAGAAGGTTAATGTTGCATTAATATCTAGCAGAGAATACAGAATTACTGGACTGCTTGAGGGCCTGGATTACCAGTTCCAAGTATATGCTGAAAACGCTGCAGGTCTAAGCCGAGCTAGCGAGCCAAGCAAATTTACTTTGGCAGTCTCTCCAGTGGGTAAGTGAATGATCAATCACTCATCCAAGAAAATTCTATTCTTGTAAACTATGCTGAGCAGTAATAAAAATAAATCTTCATTATTTTCCTTTCAGACCCGCCTGGTACTCCTGATTACATTGATGTCACTAGGGAAACAATCACCCTCAAATGGACCCCCCCACTGCGTGATGGAGGCAGTAAGATTGTGGCTTACAGCATTGAGAAACGGCAAGGAAGTAAAGACCGTTGGCTTAGGTGTAACTTTACTGATGTCAGTGATTGCCAATATACGGTTACCGGACTCAATGCAGGTGACCGATATGAATTCAGAGTGCTTGCAAGAAATGCTGTTGGTACAATCAGCCCGCCTTCACAGTCTTCAGGCTATATCATGACCAGAGATGAAAATGGTAAGATTTCTTAATATGCTTGTATTTGGGTATTGCAGCCAGATAGAGTTTCTGGCTGTACTGACGGGAAATGGGAAGCCAAGGGGCAAAGAACTTGTTACTGAGATCCTTCCACTCAATTCAGAACATTTATGTTTGTCCTCTAAGATGGGAAGGTCTAAATTAAAGACCCAAATCTGGCAGACATACATAATCAATTGCTGAAAGGCATGGCACTCTACATTTCTCTTGGACAAGCAGAAGTAGCAGCAGCAAAATTGGAAAGAAAGCATAAACTGTAATATTCTGATGGACTGAATAATTCAGAAACTGACATGTGCCTCAGGTAGCTTGGCATACTGTTAACAGCACATATGAAGAGTGTCTTTCATCTATTATTAATATGATGTACTTATGGGTGCTTACAGGAAAAATAATATATAGTTCATATAATAACTGCTATTCAGACAATGCCATTTTCTAAGTGAAAGAATTCTATCTATTACAAGCTTTTACAATTAGTACATTTAGAAGAGTATCCAAAAAAATACTTTGCTATGTGGAAATTGAATTATATTTTCCTTTTTTAGTTGCTCCAACAATTGAATTTGGTGCTGAGCACTTTGAAGGCCTTACTGTTAAAGCTGGAGAGAGCATTAGAGTTAAAGCTCTAATCAAAGGACGGCCAGTACCTAAAGTGACATGGTTTAAGGATGGTAAAGAGATAGAGAAAACAATGAATACAGAAATAACTACAGCTATTGGATATAGTACAATCTTCATTAGAGATGCTATCCGGGATCATCGTGGAGTATACACAGTAGAAGCCAAAAATGCATCAGGCACTAAACGAGAAGATATTACCATCAGAGTCCAAGGTACTGCACCAAACACAGCATGCTTTTTTAAAATAATATTTTATTCTAATGTCAGCAAGTTATAACTCTGAACCTTTAATATTGCAGACACACCAGGAAAAGTTGGTGGACCAATACGATTCACAAACATCACTGGAGAAAAAGTCACATTATGGTGGGAGCCTCCAGCTAATGATGGTTGTGCTTCTATTTCTCACTATATAATTGAAAAACGTGAAACCAGCAGGATTGCTTGGGCATTAGTTGAAGATAAATGTGAAGCTTGCAGCTACACAGCACTTAAATTAATTAAGGGCAATGAGTACCAGTTCCGCATCTCTGCAGTGAACAAATTTGGAGTTGGCAGACCATTGGAGTCTGATCCAGTTATTGCACAAATACCTTACAGTAAGTTTCCACCTTATTCTGCACAAATATCTATGGAGTTACCATCTTGTCTTTCTAATGATGTTTTTCTTTTTTCAGCTCTCCCTGATGCACCAGGAACTCCAGAGCCTACCAACGTAACAGGAGACAGTATCACACTTACATGGGCAAGACCAGAGTCAGATGGTGGAAGCGAGATAAATGAGTATATTCTTGAAAGGAGAGAAAAGAAGAGCATGCGCTGGGTTAAAGTATCCAGTAAGAGGCCCATTACTGAGAACAGATACAGAGTAACTGGCCTTATTGAAGGCAATGAGTATGAGTTCCATGTCATGGCTGAAAACGCTGCAGGAGTTGGACCTGCAAGTGATGTTTCAAAGCTGATTAAATGTAGAGAACCAGTCAGCCCACCAAGTGCTCCTAATGTTGTAAAGGTGACAGATACATCAAAGACTAGTGTAAGCTTAGAGTGGACAAAGCCAGTTTTTGATGGAGGCATGGAAATAATTGGGTACATCATTGAGATGTGCAAAGCTGACCTTGAAGCATGGCAGAAAGTCAATGCAGAGACTGTTATCGCTACTAAATATACCGTTGTTGATTTGGAGGCAGGAGAACACTATAAATTCAGAGTTAGTGCTGTCAATGGCGCTGGCAAAGGAGAGAGTTGTGAAGTTCCTGCTTCAGTCCAAACTGTGGACAGGCTTTCTGCACCCGAAATTGATATCGATGCAAACTTCAAGCAGACTCATATTGTAAGAGCAGGTGCAAGCATTCGTCTATTTATTGCCTTCTCTGGAAGGCCTGTTCCTACGGCAGTGTGGTCCAAAGCAGATGCTAATCTCAGCTTGCGTGCTGACATTCAAACAACTGATTCCTTCAGCACATTGACTGTGGAGGAATGCAATAGAAATGATGCTGGCAAGTATGTCTTTACTGTGGAAAACAACAGTGGAAGTAAGTCTATTACATTTACTGTCAAGGTTTTGGACACGCCTGGTCCACCAGGTCCTATTACATTTAAAGATGTGACTCGAGGATCTATTACTTTAATGTGGGATGCTCCTGTTCTGGATGGAGGTTCTCGTATCCATCACTACGTTGTGGAAAAACGTGAAGCAAGTCGTCGTAGCTGGCAAGTAGTGAGTTCAAAATGCACTCGACAGATCTTTAAGGTCACAGATCTGTCAGAAGGTGTGCCATATTACTACCGAGTATCAGCAGAAAATGAATATGGTGTAGGTGAACCCTGTGAATTAACAGAACCGGTTGTAGCCACGGAAGAACCTGCTCCACCTAAGAGACTGGATATTGTTGATACCACCAAATCTTCTGTAGTTTTAGCTTGGCTTAAGCCTGATCATGATGGTGGTAGCCGTATTACTGGATACCTTCTTGAAATGAAACAAAAAGGATCTGACTCCTGGATTGGAGCTGGACAAACCAAGCAACTTACTTTCACTGTTGAAGGCCTTGTGGAGAACACTGAATATGAGTTCCGAGTGAAGGCGAAAAATGATGCTGGCTACAGTGAGCCAAGAGAAGCTTTCTCTTCTGTTATTGTTAAGGAGCCACAGATTGAACCAACAGCAGATCTCAGCGATATAAGCAGACAGCTCATAACATGCAAGGCTGGAAGCACGTTTACGATTGATATACCAATCAGTGGGCGCCCAGCTCCAAAAGTGACATGGAAACTTGAGGAGATGAGGTTGAAGGAAACTGAGAGAGTGACTATCAAGACAACAAAAGACAGAACCACACTGACTGTAAAGGACAGTATGAGAGGTGACTCTGGTAAATACTACCTTACACTTGAAAACACTGCTGGTGTGAAAACATTTGCTGTCACAGTGGTAGTCATAGGAAGACCAGGTCCTGTCACTGGCCCAATTGAAATATCATCTGTCTCTGCTGAGTCCTGTGTGTTGACCTGGAAAGAACCTGAAGATGATGGTGGCAGTGACATTACAAACTACATTGTAGAGAAACGTGAGTCTGGCACAACAGCATGGCAGCTGGTAAATTCCAGTGTGAAACGAACACAGATTAAAGTCACTCATCTCACAAAATACCAAGAGTACAGTTTCCGAGTAAGCTCAGAAAATAGATTTGGTGTCAGCAAGCCGCTTGAATCAAAAACAGTAGTTGCTGAGCATCCATTTGGTAAGTGAAACACTTCTCAAAATTTCTTCTTTTCCTCTGACTGTGGTATTTGTAATCACTAATATTTTCCTCCCCGTCTTTTTTGTGTTTAGTCCCACCAAGCCCACCTTCAAGGCCAGAAGTCTATTCTGCATCTGCCACTGCCATGGCCATTCGCTGGGAGGAACCCTATCATGATGGTGGCAGCAAAGTCATTGGATATTGGGTGGAAAAGAAGGAGCGCAACACCATCCTTTGGGTGAAAGAGAACAAAGTACCCTGCTGTGAATGCAACTACAAAGTCACAGGGTTGGTGGAAGGCCTAGAATATCAGTTCAGAACCTATGCTCTAAATGCTGCAGGTGTTAGCAAAGCTAGTGAAGCTTCCAGACCTGTAGTGGCTCAAAATCCAGTTGGTAAGTATTACTTTTAGAGTTACACTGTCACTTAAGCTAAAACAGAATTGCATTTCTCATTTTTTCTGTTTTATTCCTCCAGATCCACCAGGAAGACCAGAAGTAACAGACGTCACCAGATCTACAGTGTCGCTGAGCTGGTCACCCCCACTTTATGATGGTGGAAGCAAAATTATCGGATATATTATCGAGCGCAAACCATATAATGAATCTGGTGATGGACGCTGGCTGAAATGCAATTATACCATCGTCTCAGAAAACTTTTTTACTGTGACAGCTCTTGGTGAAGATGAAGCCTATGAATTCCGTGTACTAGCAAAGAATGCTGCTGGTGTGATTAGCAAAGGATCTGAATCAACTGGTGCTGTCATTTGCAAAGACGAATACTGTAAGGAATATTCACTTGGAACAATTAAAAAATAATGTCCTATTTTTAGTACTGTCATGTAATTTTTTCTCAAATCTCTCTTTTCAGCACCACCAAAGGCTGAACTTGATGCCAGACTGCAGGGAGAAGTTTTGAGCATTAGGGCTGGATCAGACCTTGTTCTTGATGCAGCTGTTGGTGGGAAACCAGAACCAAAAGTCTTCTGGTCCAAAGGTGACAGGGAACTGGACCTATGTGAAAAGATATCTCTACAATACACCAGCAAACGAGCTATTGCAATTATCAAGTTCTGTGACAGAAGTGATAGTGGAAAATATACTCTAACAGTTAAAAATGCCAGCGGAATGAAACAACTTTCCGTTCTTGTCAAAGTGCTTGGTACGTATCCCATGATTAATATTCATACTTAGTATACTAAAAAACCCACATTCTTTTAAATAAGAACGAGATGCTTTTCCTTAGCCACTGATTACAACACTTATTTTGATCCCTACGCAGATTCACCAGGTCCATGTGCAGGCAAAATCACAATTAGCAGAGTAACAGAAGAGAAATGTACTCTGGCATGGAACATTCCCGAAGAAGACGGAGGTGCAGAAATCACTCACTATATCATAGAAAGGCGTGAAACCAGCAGACTTCACTGGGTTATTGTTGAGGCTGAATGCCAGACATTATCCACTGTGGTAACAAAACTTATTAAAAATAATGAATACATCTTCCGTGTGAGAGCTGTCAACAAATATGGACCAGGTGTTCCACTTGAATCAGAACCCGTGATTGCCAGGAATGCTTTCAGTGAGTGTTACTACCTTCCATTCAGCATCAGAATTTGTGGAATAGTTCTCATAGATAAACAATGTGCCAAATAATATTTTTTTTTCACCTTTAAAAAAAATAGCTATTCCAACACAACCTGGTGCTCCTGAAGAAGTGGGTGTCGGTAAGGAACATATCATTATTCAGTGGTCAAAACCAGAATCAGATGGTGGCAGTGAGATTAAGGACTATCTTGTGGACAAACGTGAAAGGAAAAGTCTGCGCTGGACACGAGTGAACAGAGATTACACCATTTATGATACCAGACTGAAAGTCACTGGTCTCATGGAAGGGTGCCAGTACCAATTCCGTGTCACTGCAGTGAATGCTGCTGGAAACAGTGAACCTAGTGAAGCTTCACAGTACATGTTATGTAAAGAACCAACATGTAAGTTATATACATATTTTAATATTTATTTATAATAATGGAGTATAAACTCACATTGACACTTCAACTAAGAAACCCATAATCACATATAAAGTCACTGAACTAGCTAGTATTAGAATAAACTTAAAAAGAGTTATACTTCATCTTAAATACATTTCCCAGATTTAGCTGTTTGGAAATAGTTTTTGACTGTAAAATGTTATCTGCACCAGTGTGAAATGCATTTTCTTCTTTTTCAAAGATACTCCTGCATCACCCTCAGTTCCAAGAGTTGTGGATACTACTAAGCACAGCATAAGTTTAGCATGGTCAAAGCCCACATATGATGGTGGTGCTGACATCTTAGGCTACGTTCTTGAGATGAAAGAAGAAGGTAGTGAACAGTGGTATCGACCGCATACAACCGCTACTCTGAGGAATGCTGAGTTCACCGTGACTGGTCTTAAAACAAACCAGAAATACCAATTCAGAGTTGCTGCTACAAATGTGAATGGTATGAGTGAATTTAGTGAATCATCAGCAGAAATAGAACCTGTGGAAAGAATAGGTAATTTGAAAACTTACTGTCTATTTTGCGGAATAACTATATTTTCATTTAGAACTATTAAAAGAATAATTAATTCCATGTTTCTTATACCCTTCATCAGAAATACCTGAGCTTGAGCTTGCTGATGATCTGAAGAAGACAGTTACAGTCAGAGCTGGTGGTTCCCTCCGCCTAATGGTCTCTGTATCTGGCAGACCTGCTCCCGTAATCACATGGAGCAAGCAGGGTGTTGACCTTGTAAGTCGAGCTATTATTGATACTACAGACAGCTACACTCTGCTTATTGTGGATAAAGTTAATCGATATGACGCTGGAAAATACATCATTGAGGCTGAAAATCAATCTGGAAAAAAATCTGCAACTATTTCTGTGAAAGTGTACGGTAAGTACTGCTACGTTTGTATGTGGGCATTCCACCACTTTCGTGCTCATCACTCAGGAATAAGTGTCATTAAATTCCAAAGGAAGTTTGCAGTTTAAATAACATGAGAAGTTTAAATAACATGTTTGAGAAGTCAGCAAAACAATCTAAACCAAAGGAAAATACATAGTGTGTGAAGCTGTGCTAGTTTATAAATCAAATCCAAGCATTTCTTTTATGCAGAAGCAGTCATTGACTGTAAAATGAAAGGATCCAAAAGAAAAAAAATGTTTGTTTGTTGTTGGTTCTTGTTTTAGATACACCTGGTCCACCATCTTCAGTGAAAGTTAAGGAAGCATCAAAAGATTCTGTGACACTTACTTGGGATATTCCAAACATTGACGGTGGAGCCCCAGTCAACAATTACATAATTGAGAAACGTGAAGCTTCCATGAGAGCTTACAAGACTGTGACTACCAAATGCAGCAAAACATTTTATAGAGTCACTGGACTTCTAGAAGGAGCTTTGTATTATTTCAGAGTACTGCCAGAAAATATTTATGGCATTGGTGAAGCCTGTGAAACATCTGATGCAGTACTAGTATCTGATGTCCCCATGGTACCACAAAAACTTGAAGTGATTGACACCACTAAATCAACTGTTACTCTTGCATGGGAGAAGCCACTGCATGATGGTGGCAGCAGATTGACAGGCTATGTTATTGAGGCCAGCAAAGCTGGAACAGAAAGATGGTTGAAGGTAGTGACACTGAAGCCTACTGTCTACGAACATACAATTATCTCTCTCAATGAAGGTGAACAGTACTTGTTCAGGGTCAGAGCACAGAATCAGAAAGGCGTGTCAGAACCACGAGAGATTGTCACAGCAGTAACAGTCCAAGACCAAAAAGGTAGGTGTCCACTGTTGCAAATAATAGGGTGAAGCTTACACAAAGTGAGTGTGATATTTATAAAACAGGTATTTAAAATCAATTAAATATCAATCAATTTAATATCAATTAATTTCTTTTCTTAGTTCTACCAACAATTGACTTTGCTGGAATACCTCAGAAGACAATTCATGTACCTGCTGGCAAGCCCATTGAGTTAGCCATTCCAATTGAAGGACGACCACCTCCAACTGCATCTTGGTTCTTTGCCGGTTCTAAACTAAAAGAATCAGAACGCATCAAAATGGAGACTGTTGCCAAAATGACTAAATTAACTGTGCGTGAGACCACCATACATGACACTGGAGACTATACACTTGAACTGAAGAACACAACTGGAACAGTTACTGACACACTAAAGGTTATAATCCTTGGTAAGAATCAATGAAAATAATTGCCCATGATCTTTCTCCATTTGAACTTTTACATGAGCAATATGATTCCTTTTTTCCACTTGTTTTTTAATTTTTTATTTCCTAGACAAACCTGGACCACCTGTTGGACCTATCCGAATTGAGGAAGTTGATTCAAATTATGTAACCATCTCCTGGGACCCACCTGAGCTGGATGGTGGAGCTGCCCTTAGTGGATATGTGGTAGAACAGCGTGATGCTCACCGTCCTGGATGGCTGCCAGTTTCAGAGTCAGTAACCAGGACAACATTTAAGTTCACCAGACTTGTTGAAGGTGCAGAATACGTGTTCCGTGTGGCTGCTACAAACCGCTTTGGAATTGGATCTTACCTACAGTCTGAAATTATAGAATGCAAGAGCAGAATCCGTAAGTCAGAAATTTTCTTTATTCTCTACCTTTAAAAATAAAAATATATATTTAAATGGGCTTATGTACCCATGAATAGATTAGATTTTTCTGGATGTTGCTACTTCCCTTTGCCAAGTAAAACGGTACATTATGATGCACAATAATCTTGTTTTATTTCTGGGGAAAAATGCCATCCATAAATCTATGTAGGTACTACAGATGAACTGCACAAAATGTGAATCGTAAACTTGGATTTTCTGCTCAAGTCTACTAATAGTCTTGAAAAATTGCTTTACCCCATTACAAAGCCAAGAGTATTTTGCTGACCTAATTTGTAAAGTACTCAGATATATGCTGATAAAAAGAGTTTGACAGGACATTGATATTATATTGTCATTCACAATATGTTGTACATTACTAATGCATAGAATCACTTGATTTCTTCACTAATTCTGTGTCCTGTTTTACAGGTATTCCTGGTCCTCCTGGCACTCCAGAAGTGTTTGATATCTCTCGAGATGGCATGACATTAACTTGGTATCCTCCAGAAGATGATGGTGACTCACAGATCACTGGTTATATTGTGGAACGCAAAGAAGTTAGAGCAGATAGATGGATCCGTGTAAATAAAGTCCCAGTTACTATGACTCGTTACCGTTCCACTGGGTTGGTCGAAGGATTGGAATATGAACACCGAGTCACAGCAATCAATGCCAGAGGCACTGGGAAACCCAGCCGTCCTTCCAAATCTGCTGTTGCCAGAGATCCAATTGGTAAGTACTTTCCTACATACATTAAGCACATTATGGCAAAAAGGAATGACAGTAGTAAAATTTACTCTTTTTTCTCATTCAGAAATTTATCTGGATGTATTAATAAATGAGATTCTGACTGGAGAAAACAGAGAAAATATTAGTGAAAATCTTTCATTCAAAGTTTTCCTATATAAATAGACTGTAGACTTACTACAGATCATATGTTGCAAGTTAGCATTTGTTTAATCTTTTAAAATGGGGCCCCTGGTGGCCTAGTGGTTAGCATGCAGCACTCTCACCGCTGCGACCCAGGTTCGAATCCCAGTCCCCCGGGCAGATGGAGCTCGTCAGCCCTGTGAGGCCATCCATCTATGAGAAGGTCACTCTAAACAAACCTATGTCCTGAGGACCTCACTGCCATTGTCCAAGCTTGCTTGGCCCCGGCAGATGAACCTTAGGATTAAAGGGTGGACTCAGTTCAGCGCATGCTGTGTCTCACCTAAAAAATCCATTGCGCAGGCTGGAAAGGTAAAAGACCTTTCCCAAAATCTTCGTTCGCGAAGACTGGCCATTATTATTTATTAATCTTTTAAATATTCATTAAAAAAACCGCACCCTATCTGATCTTCTTTTCCAGCTCCTCCAGGTAAACCTCAGAATCCAAGAGTCACTGATACTACAAGAACATCTGTCTCCCTGGCCTGGAGCCCACCAGAAGATGAAGGTGGTTCTAAAGTTACTGGCTACTTAATTGAGATGCAGAAGGTTGATCAATTTGAATGGACCAAATGCAACACTACACCAACCAAGATTCGTGAATACACCTTGACACATCTTCCCCAGGGTGCAGAGTACAGATTCCGTGTGCTAGCCTGTAATGCTGGTGGGCCAGGAGAACCTGCTGAAGTACCAGGAACAGTCAAAATAACAGAAATGCTTGGTAAGACACTTCAAGCCTTAACTTCTGTTGAAAGTTGTCCTAAAAAAAATATTTGCCTAAAACAAGTATGATATCATCTGTAAAACAGACATAACATGACATCTAAATTTTGTTTACAGAATATCCTGACTATGAACTTGATGAAAAATACCAAGAAGGTCTCATGGTGAGACAAGGTGGAGTAATCAGGCTTACAATACCCATTAAGGGTAAGCCCATCCCAGTATGCAAATGGACAAAAGAAGGACAAGACATCAGCAAGAGGGCCATGATTGCGACTTCTGAGACTCACACAGAACTTGTGATCAAAGATGCAGAAAGAGAAGATTCAGGAACCTATGATTTGGCACTTGAAAACAAGTGTGGCAAAAAAGCTGTGTATATTAAAGTCAGAGTGATTGGCATTCCAAATCCACCAGAAGGGCCACTGGAGTATGATGATATACAAGCTCGTTCTGTCAGAGTAAGCTGGAGACCTCCTACAGATGACGGTGGTGCGGATATCCTAGGTTATATTGTTGAGAGAAGAGAAGTACCAAAGACTGCCTGGTACACTGTTGACTCCAGAGTGAAAGGGACATCACTGGTGGTGAAAGGGCTCAAAGAAAACGTGGAATATCACTTCCGTGTTTCTGCTGAAAACCATTTCGGTATTAGCAAATCTCTCAAATCTGAAGAACCAGCAGTACCAAAGACACCTCTAAGTAAGTTCCCTCTTAGATTTAAAAAAAAATAAAAAAAAATAGAAAATTAGTTACTACATTATGATCTAAAAGTGCAAGAATATATACAAAAGTTTTAATGCTATGTCACTATTATTTCTATTATTTTTGCTATTATTATTTATAGATCCTCCAGAGCCTCCAAACAACCCACCTGAAGTGCTTGATGTTACAAAGAGTTCTGTCAACTTGTCCTGGTCCAGACCTAAAGACGATGGTGGTTCTCGTGTAACTGGCTACTACATTGAACGTAAAGAGACATCTACAGAAAAATGGGTCCGGCATAATAAGACACAGATTACCACTACAATGTACACAGTCACAGGACTTGTTCCAGATGCTGAATATCAATTCCGTATCATTGCTCAAAATGACATTGGTGAAAGTGAAGCAAGTCCTGCTTCTGAACCAGTTGTATGCAAGGATCCATTTGGTAAGAAAATGTCTGCATTAACAGATCTTGTGAACTTCATGGCATTTAGAGAGGAATTTATTTTCTGTATCTCTTTTAATTTTCAGACAAACCAAGCCAACCTGGAGAAATTGAGATCACTTCTATATCTAAGGACAGCATTACATTAGAATGGGAACGACCTGAAAGTGATGGTGGGAAAGAGATCCTTGGCTACTGGGTTGAATATCGCCAGTCTGGAGAAAGCACCTGGAAAAAATGCAATAAGGAACGCATCAAGGACAGGCAGTTTACAGTAGGAGGTTTACTAGAGGCTACAGAATATGAGTTCCGTGTTTTTGCAGAAAATCAGACTGGCCTCAGCAGACCGCGCAGGACTGCTATGGCAGTGAAAACTAAATTAACATGTAAGCAAAAACATATTGTCACATTTGCTGTGATACTGTTGTGATTTGCTGTCATAAACCATGATGCTGCACTTAACATGCTGCCTATTTGTTTTACATGTTATTTGCCAACATGACTGTTCTAAAGAACAGTCTTTCAGGTTTAAGAGGAACAAGTATAAATGAAAATTAATTTCCAGTAATACAGTATGAGAGGAAAATTTCATAATAATCACCATTATTTTCATAATTGTCTTTGTCATAGCTGGAGAAGCACCTGTCATCAGAAAAGAAATGCAGGACGTTACAACTAAACTGGGTGAGGCGGCTCAGCTGACATGCCAGATTGTTGGGAGACCTTTGCCTGATATTAAATGGTACCGCTTTGGCAAAGAACTGGTGCAAAGCCGAAAATACAAAATGTCATCTGATGGACGCAATCATACACTGACAGTAATGACAGAGGAACAGGAGGATGAAGGTCTCTACACTTGTATGGCTACCAATGATGTCGGAGAAATTGAAACTAGTGGCAAACTATTATTGCAGGCTCCTCCTCAGTTCCATCCTGGCTTCCCATTGAAAGAGAAATACTATGCAGGTGCAGGTGGCACCCTCCGCCTTCACGTTGTGTATATTGGCCGACCAGTACCAGCAATAACCTGGTTCCACGGCAACAAACCTTTGAGAGGATCAGAAACAGTTACTATTGAGAACACAGAACATTATACTCATCTTGCTATTAAGAATGTCCAGCACAAGACTCATGCTGGGAAGTACAAAGTACAACTCAGTAACACATTTGGAACGGTTGACACTGTACTTAACGTGGAAATACAAGGTAATTCATTTTATTTTTCAGTATTTTTGTGGAATATTTTCTCAAATATTGACTGGAAAAAGAACTAAAAATGTTGTGCTTTTTCTTGTACAGATAAACCAGATAAACCAGCAGGGCCAATTGTTATAGAGTCTATACTGAAGAATTCTGTGGTGATAAGCTGGAAACCACCAGAGGATGATGGAGGTGCTATGATAACCAATTACATCATAGAGAAACGTGAAGCCAAGGAAGGAACAGAATGGCAACTTGTATCTTCAAGCATTTCAGGCACAACCTGTAGAATTGTTAACCTAACTGAAAATGCAGGCTATTATTTCCGTGTTTCTGCTCAGAACACATATGGCATTAGTGAAGCACTGGAGGTCTCATCAGTGGTTTTCATAAAGCCTCCATTTGGTAAGTGGAGGCCAAAGTATCAATTTCTGTATGCCAGCAGCCAAGCCCCATACAGCTGCTTGCTCACTCCCCCACCAGCAGGATCAGGGAGAGAACTGAAAGGGTAAAAAGCTAGAGAACTCGTGGGTTGAGATAAAGACAGTTGAATAGGGAAAGCAAAAGCCGCGCACACAAACAATGCAAAGCAAAACAAGACATCATCTCACTGCTCCCCATGGGCAGGCAGGTGTTCAGCCATCTCCAAGAGAGCAGGGCCCCATCACACATACCTATTACTTGGGAAGACAAAGCCATCACTCCAAACCTCTTGCCCTTCCTCCTTCTTCCCTCCACTTATATACTGAGCATGTCATATGGTCTGGAATATCCCTGTGGTCAGTTGGTGTCACCTGTCCCAGCTGTGTGTCCTCCCAGCCTCCCATGCACCCCCAACTTCCTTGCCAGCGTGGCAGTACAGAAAGCAGAAAAGGCCTTGGCTCTGTGTAAGCCCTGCTCAGCAGTAACAAAAACGCCTCTATATGATCAACCCTGTGTTCAGCACAAATCCAAAATACAGCCCCATACCAGTCACTGGGAAGAAATTTAACTCTACCCCAGCCAAAACCAGCACACCCTGTAATTAGTAAGGCAAGCTCACTTCAATTTTTGAACTTTTTTATTCTTTACAGAAAAACCAGGACAACCTGGCCAGCCAGTAGCAAGTGCTGTCACAAAGGATTCCTGTGTTGTCTCATGGAAGCCACCTGCAAGTGACGGCGGTGCAAAGATTAGAACTTATTATCTTGAGAAGCGTGAGAAAAAACAAAACAAGTGGATTTCTGTAACAACAGATGAAATCCGTGAAACAGTCTACTCTGTGAAAGATCTTATTGAAGGTCTTGAATATGAGTTCCGTGTAAAATGTGAAAACCTTGGTGGTGAAAGTGAGTGGAGTGAGGTATCCCAACCAGTCATTCCAAAATCTGATGTACCCATTAAAGCTCCACATTTCAAGGAAGAACTAAGGAATCTGAATGTGAAATTTCAAGCTAACGCCACGTTTGTCTGCAAAGTCACCGGTCATCCTAAGCCAATTGTCAAGTGGTACAGACAGGGCAAAGAAATCATGCCAGATGGGGAAAAGATCAAGATACAGGAATTCAAGGGTGGATATTACCAGTTGGTCATCACAAATGTAACAGATGATGATGCCACAGTATATCAAGTTAGAGCTACCAACCAAGGAGGATCTGTGTCTGGCACTGCATCTTTGGATGTTGAAGGTGAATGAAGAGTCTTAATATGACAAATTCTTTTTAAGCTTTGAATATTTAGACTATAGGTGCTCTTCTCATGTGCTTTTGGTCATGTGTTGTTTTTTCTTCCTCTTTCTATTCCAGTTCCTGCAAAGATTCACTTGCCCAAAAACCTGGAAGGCATGGGAGCTGTTCATGCTCTCCGAGGGGAAGTGGTGAGCATCAAGATTCCATTCAGTGGCAAGCCTACCCCCGTGATCACATGGCAGAAGGGACAAGATCTCATTGATACTAATGGACACTACCAAGTCATTGTTACACGATCATTCACATCTCTTGTTTTCCCAAATGGTGTTGACAGAAAAGACGCAGGGTTTTACATTGTTTGTGCCAAAAACAGATTTGGAATTGATCAAAAAACAGTTGAATTAGATGTGGCTGATGTGCCTGATCCACCAAGAGGTCTAAAAGTAACTGACATTTCAAGGGATTCAGTCAACTTAACCTGGAATGAACCAGCTACAGATGGTGGAAGCAGGATCATAAACTACATTGTTGAGAAACGTGCTACAACAGCAGAGCGATGGATTCGTGTTGCACAAGCTCGTGATACACGATACACAGTGGTGAACCTATTTGGCAAGACCACCTACCAGTTCCGTGTAATTGCAGAAAACAAGTTTGGCCAAAGTCAGCCTTCTGAACCGACTGATCCAATTGTAACAAAGGAAGATAAGACTAGAATAATGAACTATGATGAAGAAGTTGATGAGACCAGAGAAGTCACAGCAGCTAAAGCAGCTCACTATTCTACAAAGGAACTCTATGACAAATATATGATTGCAGAAGAGCTTGGACGTGGGCAATTTGGCATTGCACACCGCTGTGTTGAGGCAGTTTCAAAAAAGACTTACCTGGCAAAGTTTGTCAAAGTAAAGGGCGCTGACCAAGTTTTGGTAAAGAAAGAAATTTCCATTCTAAACATTGCTAGGCACCAAAATATCCTGTATCTTCATGAATCATTTGAGAGCCTAGAAGAATTGGTCATGATATTTGAATTCATTTCTGGAGTTGACATCTTCGAAAGAATCAGCACACCTTCATTTGAACTGAATGAAAGAGAAATAGTAAGTTATGTACGCCAGGTCTGTGATGCACTAGAATTTTTACATCGCCATAGCATTGGACATTTTGATATTAAACCAGACAATATTATTTACTTCACAAGAAGAAGCTCTGTGGTTAAAATTGTTGAATTTGGTCAAGCCAGACAATTGAGGCCTGGAGATAGCTTTAGACTCCAGTTCACTGCCCCTGAATATTACGCACCTGAAGTACATCACCATGACTTGGTCAGCACAGCTACTGACATGTGGTCAGTTGGTGCTCTAACATACATACTTCTCAGTGGCCTTAATCCTTTCATTGCTGAAACAAACCAACAAGTTATTGAAAATATTCTAAATGCTGAATACAGCTTCGATGATGAAGCATTCAAAGACATAAGCGTCGAGGCCATGGACTTCATTGATCGTCTACTAGTAAAAGAAAGAAAATCTCGGATGACAGCTGCTGAAGCTCTTAATCATGTGTGGTTAAAACAGCAGACAGAAAAGACCAGCACTAAAGCCATCAAGACCTTGAGGCACAGGCGTTACTACCAAACTCTAGTAAAGAAGGAGTGGAACACAGTTGTGTCAGTAGCCCGCATTTCCTGTGGAGGCGCGATTCGATCCCAGAAAGGCATAACGGTTGCTAAAGTCAAAGTTGCACCAATAGACATTGGGCCTATTGCTGGGCAGATAAAGCATAATGTTGCAGAAGAAGGAGGGCATGCCAAATATGTATGTACGATTGAAAACTATGATGAATCCACACAAGTCACATGGTACTTTGGTATGAGACAATTAGAAAGCAATGAGAAATATGAAATCAAATATGAAGAAGGTGTGGCAACCATGTATGTCAAAGATATTTCTAAATCAGATGATGGTACCTACAGATGCAAGGTAGTAAATGACTATGGTGAAGACAGCTCTTATGCAGAACTTTTTGTTAAAGGTGTGAGGGAAATTTCTGAGCACTACAGATGCAGAACTGTTAGAAAAGTGAAACGACGGGTTGATACTATGAGACTGCTAGAGCATCCACCAGAATTCACTCTGCCTTTGTATAACCGCACTGCGTATGTCGGAGAAAATGTCAGGTTTGGAGTCACTATAACAGTTCACCCAGAACCTCGTCTAACATGGTTCAAATCAGGCCAGAAAATCAAACCTGGTGATGATGATAAGAAGTATACTTTTGAATCAGACAAGGGTCTTTACCAACTAGTCATCAATAATGTCACTGAAGAGGATGATGCTGAATACAGTATAGTGGCACGCAACAGATTTGGTGAAGACAGCTGCAAAGCTAAGCTGACTGTGATTCCACACCCGCCTCCAGCAGATGCCACACTCAGGCCAATGTTTAAAAGACTGCTGGCAAATGCTGAATGTCAAGAAGGCCAAAGTGTCAGTTTTGAGATCAGAGTATCTGGTGTACCAAAACCAACGCTGAAATGGGAGAAAGATGGTCAACCTCTATCCTTTGGTCCCAACTTTGATATAATTCACGAAGGTTTAGATTATTATGCTTTGCATATCAGAGATACTTTACCAGAAGACAGTGGCTATTACAGAGTTACTGCTACTAACAGTGCTGGATCTACAAGCTGTCAGGCTTATCTAAAAGTTGAACGCTTGAAATATGTCAAGTGTGAGTACAAGACTGAAGAAGAGCGGGAGAAGCATGTACAAAGGCAAATTGACAAGACCTTACGAATGGCAGAAATCCTTGCTGGGGTTGAAGCTGTTCCACTGACACAAACTGCACAAGAGGCTCTCAGAGAAGCTGCTATTTTATATAAACCAGCTGTTAGCTCAAAGACTGTCAAAGGTGAATATGAAATTAAGAAAGAGGAAAAGAAGGAGGAAAAAAGACTTCGTATGCCATACGAGGTCCCAGAGCCTCGCAAACATGTACGTGCTGCTCTTGAGGAAGATCAGAATATTAAACACTATGTGCCTCTGTCAGACATGAAGTGGTACAAGAGGCTGCGAGACCAGTATGAAATGCCAGGAAAACTTGAGAGGACTGTTCAGAAACGCCAGAAACGCATACGTCTCTCCAGGTGGGAACAATTTTACGTGATGCCACTGCCACGCATTTCTGACCAGTACAAGCCTAAATGGCGCATACCAAAGCTAACACAAGATGATCTTGAAATTGTGAGACCAGCACGTCGGCGTACCCCATCTCCAGAGTATGAATATTACTATAGGCCAAGGCGGCGATCACTTGGCGACTTGTCTGATGAGGAATTGCTTATGCCTATAGATGACTATTTAGCCATGAAGAGAACTGAAGAGGAAAGACTGCGCCTTGAAGAAGAGCTGGAGTTAGGCTTTTCTGCTTCCCCACCAAGTAGAAGCCCCCCCCGCTTTGAACTGTCTGCCCTTCGGTATTCTACTGCAGCAGCACAGGTCAGTTCAGAGGAAGAAAGAAAAAGAGAGCTGAGGTATTCAAGCTATCACATCCCAACTAAAGCTGAGACCAGTGCAAGCTATGCAGAACTTCGTCAACGCCATGACAGGGCTGCCTACAGACCACCTAAACAAAAACAAAGAATAATGGATGAGAGGGAGGATGAAGAATTGCTCCGTCCTGTTGGCACTGCTCAACGACTCTCTGAATACAAGAGTGAGCTCAAATATATGGCAGAAGAAGAAAAGAGTAGACTCAGGAGAAGAAGGGAAAGAGAAATAACTGAGATCGCATCAGAAGAAGAAGAAGAAATAGAAATGGTGCAACATGTTCACAGGGAATTTTCACCTCCCTCTAGACTATTAAGGAGAAGAAGATCCCTTTCTCCAACTTACATTGAGTTGATGCGTCCTGTATCTGAATTAATTCGACCTCGCTCACGGCCTCCTGAAGAAAGCGAGAGAAGATCCCCAACACCAGAGAGAACTCGACCACGCTCACCTAGCCCAGTTTCTAGTGAAAGATCTCTCTCGCGGTTTGAGAGGATGGCAAGATTTGATATATTTTCTAGATATGAGTCCATGAAATCTGCTTTGAAAACTCAAAAAACTATGGAAAGGAAATATGAAGTTCTGACTCAGCAGCCTTTCACCCTTGACCATGCCCCTCGCATTACCCTGAGAATGCGTTCACACCGGGTACCATGTGGCCATAATACCAGGTTCATTCTAAATGTCCAATCAAAACCAACTGCTGAAGTGAAGTGGTATCATAATGGCATTGAGCTCCAGGAGAGCAGTAAGATACACTTTACTAATACCAGTGGTGTATTAACTCTGGAGATTCTCGACTGCCACATTGATGACAGTGGAACATACCGGGCTGTATGCACAAACTACAAAGGGGAATGTTCTGATTATGCAACGCTAGATGTTACTGGAGGAGATTACACTACATACTCTTCCCAGAGGAGAGATGAAGAAGTACCAAGGTCAATTTTACCTGACTTGACAAAAACAGAGGCATATGCAATCTCTTCATTTAAGAAAGCATCTGCTACAGAAGCTAGTTCCTCAGTAAGAGAGGTCAAATCAGAAATGTCAGCAACAAGAGAATCACTTTTATCCTATGAACACTATGCTGCTTCTGAAGAAAAAGTCACTGCAGCTGAAGAAAAATCATTGGAAGAAAGGACTGTACACAAGGCATTTAAAAGCACTCTGCCAGCAACAATCCTTACAAAGCCACGATCAATCACGGTTTCTGAAGGGGAGACTGCGAGATTTTCCTGTGATGTTGATGGTGAACCAGCACCAATAATAACATGGTTCCGTGCAGGTCAGCCCATTGTTTCTTCGAGGCGCTTCCAAGTAACACGAACACAGTACAAGTCTACCTTTGAAATTTCTTCGGTCCAGATGTCAGATGAAGGAAGTTACACTGTTGTAGTGGAAAACTCTGAAGGAAGACAGGAAGCGCATTTTACTTTGACCATCCAAAGAACAAAAATTCCCGAAAAAACAATTACATCACCTCCAAGAATCAAATCTCCTGAGCCTCATGTAAAGTCTCCAGAGCCAGTTAAGTCTCCTAAACGAGTGAAATCTCCTGAACCCATCAGCAGTCCCCCAAAAGCTAAATCACCACCTGGAGACAAAACAGTACCAGCAGAGAAAGTGCAATTACCAGCTGCTGCTCCACCAAAGATAAAAGAGCATCTGAAAGCAGAAGCCCTTGGAGAGAAGGTAAAGTTATCCTGTGCAGTTGAAAGCAATGTTTTAAGTGTCAGAGAAGTGGCTTGGTATAAGGATGGTAAAAAACTTAAAGAAGACCATCATTTCAAGTTTCATTATTCAGCAGATGGCACTTATGAGCTCAAAATCCATGAGCTCATAGAATCTGATAAAGGAGAATACACCTGTGAAATTATTGGGGAAGGAGGTGTTTCAAAAACTAACTTCCAGTTTACCGGTCAAGTATTTAAAAATATCCATTCCCAGGTAAGAAGTGTATCTGAATCTCATAAATCAGTTCAGAAAGAAGATGAGTTGCTTACAGTTTCTACTCAAAAGAAAAAAGCAGTGGCAACTGAAGAGAAATCTGCAGTTCAAGAAGTCATTCAAAAGTCAGTTGTTACTGAAGATGTCAAACAAGTGAAAGCAGAAATTAAAGCTTCTTCAACTAAAATGACAGTATCTGAAGGGCAGAAAGTGACGTTGAAGGCCAACATTCCTGGTGCCTCTGAAGTAAAATGGGTGCTGAACGGAATGGAGCTGAGAAATTCAGAGGATTACAGATACGGTGTTTCTGGAAGTGATCACACGCTAACTATCAAAAAGGCCAGTAGTAAAGAAGAAGGTATACTCACCTGTGAGGGTAAAACTGATGAAGGCATTATTAAATGCCAGTATGTTCTGACCTTCTCTAAAGAGCGCTCCAACGAACCAGCATTCATCATGCAGCCTAAGTCTCAAAATGTCAATGAAGGACAAGACGTGTTGTTCACCTGTGAAGTTTCTGGGGATCCTTCTCCTGAAATTGAGTGGTTAAAGAATAATCAACCTGTAAGTAATCATTTAATATATTTACTTGAAAAAATAGAATTATTCATAAAACTGATCTTAATTAAACTGGGTTTTTTCCCTCCTCAGATTGCAGTTTCATCACATATCAGAGTAACTCGCTCTAAAAATATATATTCTCTTGAGATTCGAAATGCAGCAGTGAGTGACACTGGAAAATACACAGTCAAGGCAAAAAATTACCATGGGCAGTGCTCTGCTACGGCATCTTTAACTGTACTCCGTAAGTTTGTTCTCCAGATCTCGTGTTCAGAATAATCACAACTTTTTGCTGAGATGTGTCTACTAAAATGACTTACAATAAAAGTTACTGGTAATGTTGACTTAGATATTTAAACAAGTTCATTTTTCTGTTGTATTTTATATATACGGAACTAAAACAACATTACAAATCTTTTTAACACCCACAGAGGAGCACACAGGTGCTCTATAACATCAACAGATGCATGTTAAGAGAAAGTTATGAGTATTTGAGCATGCATTCTGGGATGAGTATGTTAAAACCTTGGTGCTGGTAATTACTCTTTCCTCATTTACTAGCAGAATCTGTTCCAATAAAACAAAGAAATTCCTCAATTAAAATTTTTTATGCCAATTTAACTGAACTGGGTTTAGCATTTTACTGGCTGTACCATATCCCAGCTCCTAGCATCAAGGGGTGGCTATGATTTGCCTGTATGACTACATTTGGGTTTAAAGCAAAGCTGCAGTGATTGAGCTTTTCTGTTGCCTTTTATAACTACAGAACAATGCAGTGAAATACAGACTTTACTATTACATGTTTGTAAGAACTTGAAAATGTTTCACAGCTTCTACAAACATGAACTGAACACAATTTCTCAGTATCTAGTTCTAACGTCTAATGGTTCTAATAAACACTGTGTGATAACCTGTTTTTTCTTAAGTATGTATGTTTTTCCTTCAAGCTCATACATACCAGTATGTTCCATTGCCTACTTGTTTCCTTTCTCAATTACTGTTTGTGACTTGGACATCTTGAATCAAATGACTGAAAACAATTTTATATTCCACTGCAGTTTTTCCATTGAAAGCAATGTATGCTGTCTCTTCATTTCTGTAAAATTAACCAGACAGAACTGCATGACTTTGTTCGTTAATGTGATGTTGTTGCTTTTTCCTTCTATGTTTGCAATGCTCCTCAGCTCTAATTGAAGAACCTCCAAAAGAGGTAGTATTGAAGACCAGTGGCGACGCAAGCATGCACGAAAGTTTTTCTTCTCAGTCCTTTCAAATGGCTTCTTCTAAACAAGAGGCTTCATTCAGCAGTTTCAGCAGTAGCAGCATGACTGAAATGAAATTTGAAAGCATGTCTGCCAAAAGCATGTCCTCCATGAAAGAATCCTTTGTAGAGATGAGCTCCAGCAGTATTATGGGGAAATCTAGTATGGCTCAACTGGAGAGTTCAACTAGTAAAATGCTCAAATCAGGTCTGAGAGGTGAGCGTTACAATTATTGGTAGAGTTAGTGCTTCAGCTATCCTGAAGTAGTCCTCAGAGTGAAGCTGCTGCATGGCTTAGTGGAAACAGACTAACTTGCTATTTCTTCTCCTGTTTTATGAAGGAGTACCACCTAAAATTGAAGCTCTCCCATCCGACATCAGCATCGATGAAGGAAAAGTTCTCACACTATCCTGTGCCTTTTCGGGTGACCCTGCTCCTGAAATAACATGGTACTGCAGGGGGAGAAAAATAACCAGTCAGGACCAGCAAGGCAGATTCCACATTGAAACCAGTGAAGATCTAACCACCCTGATCATCATGGATGTCCAGAAGAACGACGGTGGACTTTATACCCTGAATTTAGGAAATGAATTTGGTACCGATTCTGCCTCTGTGAATATTAATATTCGATCACATTAGAAAGCTCGATATGTATTATTTACACTTGTTTTTTTACAAGTGATTCATATACGGACTGAAATATCTGATATGTAAATATAAAAAGAAAAATATTTTTTTACCTACCTGAATGAGACAAAGTCCAGAGCTATACATTATGACTTATAGTCATTACTGACCTAAGAATTTAAAACACTTTTTTCACTGACATGTACATACTGTATATAGCCGAAGTTAACGGTTATGAAGTTTTGTACCATTTATTTTATGACATTTTGAAACGTAACTTTTGGAACTCACAGTTGGCAGGAGAAAGTTTCCTAGCAAATGACTATCCTGCTCAACATCTAACTAATCTTTGCGCCTCAACTCATTGTTGATGTCTAAGAATGCCTCAACAGGTAGAGAGTCTCCCTGTTGAAGATTACCTACTCCTAAGAGATGATACAGTGCATAGTATTTCATACATGCACAAATATTTATGTTGAATCAGAAATGTAAGGCATTGGTGATGTTTGCAATTACCCTCCTGTAAGCATTGCTTTAATGTTTTACATTAGATCTGATTATGTCATAATTTCCATACCTGACTGACAATTTTTGGACAAAGTGCAAGCGGCCAGCACTTTGTTCACCCAGTGTGTACTGTTTCTGACATATTGACTGCCTGAATAGCTTTTAAAAAAGTAACATCACCTGGCCATCCCCTTAATCAACAAAGCTATTTAGGTATTCAAGTGCAGCAGCAGTACCCCATCTCGGAGGTTCATAGGGTGCAGTGATTGAGTTTGTGTGGTAGAATTAGACACCCTGTAGTCGCTTCTGGGCAACTAAGCAATGAACCACAGTTTGAAAACAAACTGTTGCTCCAACATCAAATACCGCCCTGCACTTCAATTTGCTTTAGTTCTCCTAATGTAGTAATAGAGCTTGTTAGCTGTTGAACCTCCTTGAGATAGAATTGTTCATTTGAAATAAAGCATGCTTTCTGCACCATAAAATCTGTGACTCCTTCTTTATTTATTATGCTGTTTTTACAGTTCCTGTACTACACTGCAGAAAAAGTTGCTGAAAAAGATGGGGTAGAAATGCAATTCTCCAGTGTAAAACAGGTTGCTAACTGTTGTTAGCTGTTAAGCCAGAAACATCCTGGCCACCAGTC
The DNA here is from genome assembly GCF_003984885.1 of Neopelma chrysocephalum. Classification (NCBI taxonomy): domain Eukaryota; kingdom Metazoa; phylum Chordata; class Aves; order Passeriformes; family Pipridae; genus Neopelma; species Neopelma chrysocephalum. The sequence goes on from NW_020897703.1 coordinate 11,419,185, forward strand.
AGCCTTGAAAAAAGACAGACTTTAAAAAAAAAATTTCATCATAGGTTCTTCGTTGACAAAGGATAAATTCTAGCACCTATCTAAGCATTGTGCTGTTCTTATCACTCTGTTATTTCCACACTTTCCTCTATAGCCTCTATTTTTTTGGCAGTTACAACTAGTACAGACTAGTTGACCCTAATTGCCTGGACCTCCCATGGGTTATTAAGGGCTTATGTCCCATCAGTTTTCCATTCCTCAAGTCAGCTGACATACCTGTAGGAGTAAAGCCTGCCTGTACACTCGGGCAGGGGGGATGGAGGGGCGTGAGTTTTGAATCACAAGTACCATGTAGGCAGGTCTAAATTTTGTTATCTGTGGGAAAAAGAGTATCAGGTCCAAGGTGTAACTCTGCTTCTAGAATTCACTCTGGTCTGTAGAAAAACCTTGAGAGAAAACACACTCACAGCAATGCAACACTTCAGGGGCTGAAAATTCTCTTAAGTGTAGCAGGAGCATTAGTTAGCAAACGCTATGCATCACTATGACTCCCAGCATACCATTACTACTAAAAAAAAAAAAAATATAATTTCCTATAAACCTACACATTATCAAGCACTATCTATCCACATGATGCAGGAAAGCTAAGAATGAAAGAAGGACTATAGTAAAAATAAGGATTTCAGAAGACCTAAGCTTTTGGGTCAGGACAAAATCCAAACTTTGTCAAATAATGCAACCCAGAACATTTAGAAACAATCATAAAGATGAAAGAGTTTAAGAGTGCATGGTAATTCTTTCTTAGGGAGGAAAGTAAAAAAGAATAATAAAAATGAAGTAGAAAAAGCTGTTCATTTTAATCTTTAAATCATTCTAAGAAAAAAAAAAAACTCAAGAAAGCTTCTAATTCTCATTTCATTAGATATTTAAAAAAACCTCAACTAACAAACAGTACAAGACACAAAAATACATAGGTACAGTCTTGTTTAACCAACAACTAACTCACGTACACAGGCACATAATAAAATTAACACTAAAAATGCACTAATCAGTTGGTCACCGCAGCAGAAAGAAATAGTGACAGCCACTATCTGCAGATTTAACCATGGACTTTTCTCCACAAAGGCTACTGAAAGCTCAATCTTGCATGACCTCTTTTGAGTCTTACATATACTTACTTGATAGAGTGGCAGCGTAAGCAAGTTCATTCTGTCAGTATCTCTTTGGCCCAACTCTGCACAGTGCTTAAGCAAGCACACCTAACTTCAGGCAGATGAGTCACTTACATGACTAAAAATAGGATTTAAAATACTTACAGGCTTTGCTGAAACACGGCTTTAATAGATAATGTTACAGGTCAACCAGCTGAGCCAGTGTTTTTCCACAAGACCACTAAGCAAATGCTAATCCAGAGTGACATCGCTAAAGTCACAGCCTAGAGTTTCAATATTCCATTTCACGAAACACTTCCCTAAAGAATAACATTTTTCGAGACAATAGGTTAAACAGTCTCTGAATGAAACAAACATTTTAACTATTGACTTCTTATATTCAGGTCAAATATTGGGACTTTTAACTTTACAAGCTGGTATTTGCTGTCTTTAAACATTAAATCTATTGCACTATGGAAATAGTTAGAAAGTTAGAATATCCTACCACTAGTATGTGTATGAAGGCATTTAGTGTTAATGTTTCCTGTGTGTTGATGCCTGAAGAAAAACTTTTTAACAAAGCTCCGCGAGTTGCTGTATAAATCCTACTATAGAGCTATATATTTTCTACTAACACTTTACATGTGGCAGCCTGAGAAGAATAACTGTGACAGTGGATAGCCATAATAACACTGATTCATTTTACCACATTTTAGTTAGTTTTCAGACACAGGTATTTCCTTTATTCAGTACTATACTCCTTTTAAAAGTTTCTAATTTATACTGGCAGGAACAACAGCTACACTAGAATACTTAAACTGAGAGGGGCATAAGGAGCAAAATTTAAGTTTATCATTTGTGCAAATAACCTTAATAGATACATAAATAGATTTCAATTTTTAAATTAATGAAGTACAAAAAATTTATGCCGAAGCAACCTCTGAAATATTCTTATCCCAAAGACTGCTTTCTCTGAGAAAAAAAAAAAAAGTTTAAAAAAGTAAAGTATTATTATTAATTTGAAAAAAACACAAGCATTAATTTACAGTAAAGCCCCTGAACACTGTAATCTCAGTATTCACAGCTCTCCAAATCATTGCATGCCTGACCATTAATTCATTATATTATAAGCTGGTAATTTCTAAGCATTCCATTTCTAATTATCTGAAGTTAGACACTTCAGATATATAATTATATATATATATATAATAGATATACTATGCTTATACTCTTTAAGTGATAAATACTGTTTTTAAAAAAAATCATTTCAGATTGATCTCTTCAGAAGCACATGAGATCAAAACTAAAAGTACTAACTACACATTCTGTGTTGAGGTTTAGCTCTCATTCTCCACTATAAAGAGTGATATAATTAGGTATTCCTGATAAGCTCTCCCTAAACTTGGAAATGAAAATGTGAGAACATCCCGATATTTTTAGTCTTACTGTACATGGATTATTGTGATTCAGCCAGGTAAGTATCATTTTCAGAAATTACTTCTTAGCCCCATATGCCAAAAGTATCACAGCATATCATCTTCACTGATTTCACTGAAATACATTTTAGGATGTTTGGCACAGTCATATCTAAAAAGCTGATTTAACTTTAGCAGGAACATATCACATACATATAGAAAGTTGAAATGATGGCTTTGGTGACCTGGAGAAACCCAAAACAGTGCAGAAGTAATTACATGCAAATTCTGTGCTTGAATCTGATCATTACAACTTTTGTATTATAGCAGTGTTTCAAATTATTACTACTACATACACTGATCTATCTCAGATTTTTTTTGCACAATTTGAAGTCCAAACTCTTTTCTTTGTAGTAGTTGAAATCCAGAAAAAAAAAAAAAAAATCTGTCAATATGTGACATATACTTAACACTATACAAGCTGGCAGAAACCTCAGTGAAATTTCAAAAAGGAGCTCTAAGACAGCATACGATTCAAGACAACACTCTTACTGCAATATGTGGTTTACTTCTCTGAACATCTTTTTTAATACCTTTTTTTTACAATTGTTGTGTCATACAGAATACATTAAAGCAAACATTCAGAAAAAATGTACAAGCATACGTGTGGCTGATATGCATATTCTAGTTTGTATGAAACTGACAAAACTGAGCACAAATGACTGCTCTGAGCTGGTATCCACAAATCCCTTGTACAAACCATTCCGTCCCACTTGAACCTGGCATAATGGTTTATAAACTGGCATTTTATATGTGGGCAACAGCTCATATGTTTTTCCCCAACATTTGGACCTATTTTGATTTAGATAAATCAACATTCCAAAAATTTATAAGGAAAGCTCCCATTCCTATCTCTCCTTTCCAACCTGCTTCAAAACCACTAAATTATTTATATACACAAAAGGAAGACTAGTTAAACCAAATTAAAGAAGATCTGATTATAAAAACAGATTTTGGTATGTGCTTGAGTGCAAAAAACCCTGTACATCTATTTAGCAATTGTGTAAATCAAAAAGAGTAAATGGCTTGCTTAAAGTGCTCTACAGCTAAGACTTTATAGACCAAGTTTATCCCTAAACAAACACCCAAAAAATCCCCAAAAGCTTACAATGTTAACATTAACAACCTTCTGGACCAAGGTGCTAGTAGGCACTGTTATACTATATTACTAATTAATTATTAAGAGAGTTAGACTCTGACCTCGCTTACAGTTAATGTAAATTTAAACTGATGTAACTGAGAGCAGAATCCATCCTCTGGTGTATACCATCCTCAAATGATATAAAGGAGTCACAAAAACAGAAGTTCCCTATTGTATAAATATGTCATAAATAAAACACGTATAGATACAAATATTCATTACAACAGCAGCTTAAAACAGTCTAACATTTTAGCTCTTGCTTCTATAATACTTTGCTAAAAATACATCTTAAGTAGGTAGAGTAAATCTTAACGGCGCTGTATTAACTACTTGTGATACTACACATCCCAGAAACAATTTATGCACATTTTGAAGTCTTTAGTAGATCTTCAGATCTTTAGTACTGAAAGTAGGTAGAAATTTTTGATGCAAAAAAGAATAAATAAATAAAAATTATTAAATATCCCATGTTTGGTACAAATACTTCATATTAAGTTATTTTTATACATTTGTTTAGAAAAATACACTAAATATTTCTACTTTCATTGGCTAAAAATAAGGACTGGATTATGTATATCCTTGTATTTTTAAAGGCGGCAATGTCAATTACTGTCAAGCTGCTAGAAGAGACCCATTAGTGCCCATTCCCACAGCCCTTACACTGGCAAAAAAAGCTATTGTGGGGCCAATCACAGCTCTGGGTGGATGACTTGGTACAAATGACCAAGAGGCCCAGGGCACAAGTCCCATTTTTTCCAAAAAAATGAAAATTTTTGCTGAAGTTTATAATGCATGTTTACTAACATATCAGTCAGACCTTCACACTTTTTAAAAAGAGCTACGTTTACAAATGCGGATGCTTATCTGTTAAAGCCATCATTTGTTCCAAAAAATGCACATTCAAACTGTGAAATATTAGGAAAATACTCTTGCAAATAAACTATATAAAGATAAAATACACTTCAAAGATAGTATTTATGTTATTCTATAAAGTGCAGAGAAATCCTTCTAAAAAGGGAAATTACTACTTCCTATAACAACAGTATAATTACAGCAGCTTTTGCATAGCATTATTTATAGAAAATTGAATACTTTCAGTTGTTTCACGAGGAAAAGGATGAAAGAGTCTCTTCCAGTTCAGATCTTTCCTTTGACACTGATTTATTTTCTTCAGGAATGGTTGATGATACCAGATCTCCATTGACAGCACTTCTAGAACAGTGAGCAGATCCTGTAAAGAGATCAATAAGTATTTAATTTTCAACCTCCAAAACATATCATCCAATCTATCAATTATTCTATTTGCTAACTATTTCCTATACCTAAATAATCAGAAGTGTAATTACTCTGGACTTGTCCTGAAAGATTTCCATCAATATCATGCCCAAGGATAATAGAGATGAAGACTGTTCAGCCAGCAAAAATCAAGTAATTTTTTCATATACAATGATTTTTTACATTAAGAAAGACAGTGACCTGTGAGGTGCAGACATATTCTTCATGAGGAATACATGAATTTTTTTTTAAAGAACTGATGCATTGACAAGCACTTAATTAAAATATTTTCTATTATTAAAATGAAATGGGTGACTTACTAGGCTACACAACAAGAAAGCAATGGAAGTAAGATAACTGGCAGGTAGCAGAGGGAACTTCTAAAACAGTAAAAGAAAACAAAAAAACAGAAAAGCTGAGCTAGAGACTAGAGCTGAATAGTAAGGAACTGTATTAGCAGAAACTTATAAGACAAAGCCTCTTCTCAGCAGTCCTAAGCCAGACTGGGTAACCAACACCAGAAGGCCCAGCTGGTAACAGCAAAAGCCTTGTGTTACAAGAAGCCTAACTGATACACGCCTACATTAGTCATCAGACACAGAACAAGATCTAAACTAAGTTTATTAGCTTGAGAAACATACTGGCATACCCTGTGCTGGGGTAGATGAGTCAGGAGAAAGAGGTGGTCACCATGCAACACGTGAGTATCAAAAACCCAACAAAATGGCATTGAAGTGTGAATACCTGCTTCATGATAGAATGTAAAGCATTACTATCACTCCCTGCTCACACGGGCTTTCAACCATGCAGAGGCTTCAGGCTTTTTAAATCCAAGTGAGGCACTAGGTATTCCAAAAGGAAGCAAGACTAAACCAGGAGTAGTGAAGAAGAACTGGTCAAATTAAAATCTGCCTGAGAGGAGCTACGATGGAATCAAAATGACAGCAAGATTCAAAAGGAAAATCCACAGAAGAACTGGCTACTAACTCAGACAGTCCATCTAATTAGGAGGGAATAATATTCTGATCGTGATCTTTATTACTGGCAAGGCTGCATGCCTTCAGAACAGTGCTGTTCTCTACCAAAGACAAGGAGTCACTGAAATGAACCATCTTTCCACAATGCACTGGTGGAAACTACCGCCCACCACTCACAAGGGTCACAAAAAGGAGAATTTCTTTTGGGACAAGCAGGTGGCAAACAGCAGTATTCCACATCACTTACCAGAACATCGTTCATGGAAGAGCCTATTAGTACAAACATCCCTTTTCTGATTATGTCTCTATTTTATCTTGCCAGTAGTCCCACTGATTTCAATATAACTACTCCAGCTGGAAGATCCTTTTTAATATGTATGGAAGCCAGCACAAATCAGCCAGCTAACAAACTACAGAAGTGCCTTCATTTATAATACAGGAATCTTAAAACCAAAACTTTAGGTAACTAATAATAAACTGTTTTCCTTCTGCTGATATTAGCACTAGAACAGCTGCTGTAAAAAGGGGAATAAATTGTACAGAAAGATACAAAGAAAACTAAGGCCCCTTTCCAACTTACTCTGAGAATCTTCAGAAGGTGTATCACTGTAAGATTCTGTATCCGAGTATGTTCTTCTGCGTCGCTGAGAAAATCGGTGAACAGATGAACCTGGTTCTTTTATAGAGTGATTAATCCTACAAAAAAAAAAAAAAGATGTATTTAGTAAGCAAAATCTGTAACAAACCAAACAAATTTAATACACTTTAAATTTGGAATAACTTTGGTGCTTAGATTAGACTGTTAACTATCAATGCTTTTCACTATAATAGACTAAAAAATGGCACAGTTAACAGTCTTAATTTCACAGCTGTAAAGCCTCAAAATGAAAATAAAAATGCAATATAATCTTTGCATGCAGAAGAAAATAATGTGAGAATCTGAAATACTGACCCAAAAAGAATGTTAGTGTTTCAAGCTCTATGTCTAATTTCATGAACTTGTCAGAATAAGTCATTTACATAAAGTTTCTAGCATGAAGAAATTTTTGTAGTATATTAGAAACAGCAGACACATTATTTGCTACTGACATTTGTTTTCAAAACTAGATCAATTTATGACTTTTAATTTTTTTCCCCAAGCAAACAATTCTCCCATTTTGATTTTAATGCTAGCAAGTTCAGGGAGGTCTTTTGAGACATAAGACAAAAGCTTAATGAAACAGCAAATTACCTTTCTGAATAGCAAGGACCAGGGTGGCTAACGGAACGCTTCATCTAGGGGGAGAAAAAAATAAATTCCAAACCACAAACCACCACAAAATGTTACAAGCTACTTATGAGAATAATATGCATATCTACATTATTTTTTACTTTACTTACAGTCTCTACAAAGAGAGAGGACAATTTTTTTTACTAAAAGTAACCATTCTTAGTTGAAAATCTGATTTAACTATATGAACACAGATGGACTGCCATCAATATCAAAAGTTCTAGAACACTCACATGGGAAATAGCTTACTACGAAAAAATACTACCTCATTTCTATGGAACTCATTCCCTCTTGCACCAAAGTTACTCATAGAGCCATTTCTTAATTGCTATGATATACAGAAGACATTTACCAATAGATGCTAAATTCCCCATCACACAATAAAGCCAAATCCTGCCTCTTGATTCCTTGTGGTTTCTCTGATATCACTGCCAAATCTCTATGCATATCAAAGAAAGTTATTAATTTAAATCATAATGGTCAGCTTTGTAAGTAAACTGATTAAAGATAAATAGACAAAAGATGCAAATGCAAAGAAAGAGATTCACACAACAAAATTCCATGTTATAGCTCATCTTGGAATCCATACATACGACTGAGAAAACATTTAAGATGATTCCCTATACACTGTCCTTCTAAGGGAAATAATCAGTAGTGAATAGTTATACAAGTAATATTTTTACCATTATTTATCTTTTTTGTTAAATAAGGTCATACTAGATTAATACAAACATCTTCAATCATATACACTGAAACATATGCTATCTTGCTGAAGTGCTTCAAGCCATGAAGCACTTAAACAGGAGGCGAGGTTATAACATTTTTAGGATCAGTGTAGAGCTAGCACTCTGAAAAAAACAGCTGGACTGAGGAAAAGTTAAACCTCATTCATTCATGAGATACCTCACTACAGGGGATTGACAGGTACAATAAATTACTCTGATGATGTAAAGGCTAGCAAACAAAGACTGGGAATGGAAAATTATTGATTTATAGTTAGGACCAGTTTTGATTTATAACAGAGTCAACATTTCAACTGTTGATATCATAGCACATGGCAATAGCACAGCCTTCTGCCACTCCTCCCCCCAGTCCAACTAACAATATGACACTTAAAAAAGATAGTATTTCAAAATGTCTAAACCATTTGAATAGGTGATGGTGACACAGGAGAAACTAAGGGATCAGGATGAGGCAGTTGGAACATTTCTGGCTTAAACTTGGCATTAGCAATCTTCACACATTCTTCAAGTGTTGTGATAAATGTATTACATGTGGCACTAAGCAAGGAAGAGGCTTCATTCATATTCTGAAAATAAATGAAAGCACAAGCATAAGCAAGAAAAAAAAAAGGAAATATGCAAATACAACTCTCCCCCACCACCACTCCCACACATACTAATTTCCCTCATTACTGCTAAGAACTTTCATTTCCTATTTTATTTAATCAAATGTGCACGTTACAATGAGGTCAATTTAAGAAACAAATGTGACAGCACTGTAAATTCTGACACTTGAATTTCTTTACCAGCCAAAAATGCCTTACTGCAAAGCACATCTCAGAGTGACTACCTTGTATCAGAAGATCATTTAGTGAAACGAATTGCAGAAGGAAGTGTGAACAGTTTTAGCACTCGAAAGCCTGCAGGACAGTTTCACCTTCTGTAAACTGACAATTTGCTCTGCTGTGACTAACCATCAACCCCTTGCTTTGCTCTAAGTGACCAATAACATTGTCCCCACTCTGCTCAGGAGTGTAAAGAATGAAGCCATTAATAATTTCCAGTACCAACTTTCATTTAAAAGCAGAAATACAATCTAGTATTGTACTAGTGCAATAGTAGTGTTCTAGTATTATACGTGTGCACATTCAGAGATACCTACACTGCAGGTTTCCAATACCTGTAACACTAGCTTTCACTCATAAAAAAATGGAATACTCTCCTACACAAGAAAGTAAGAATGGACAAACAAGATTGTTTCACCTACACTGGCCATAACAGAGATGCCAAACAAGACAAAATATTGCCTTGCTCATAAAACAGCTCTTCTGGCCTTTTAATAAAATGGCTCAGAAACACAATTGCTTCCTAAAACATGGTACAATTACATTTAAACATCTAGGTACTTTACACACATAAAATCACCATTAGTATATATACACACAAGCACTCAAAAATTACACTTAGGTTAAGTCTCCCAACATTAGGGAGATGAAAAAGGCATAAGACATCAACAGTAATTTGAGCTGCATTATATAATTAGGTTCTCCAATGACATTCTAGAAATTCTGTACCTCAATGCTGGGAGGAGAGCAAGTCTCATCATGGTGAACAAATTCTTGTATTGTATGAACTTGCTGCATTAAAAGATCACAGTAGAGACGAAGTTCGGACATTTTGGTTTTAAGAGATTCATTGGTCTCACTTATTTCTATTGAAAAAAAAACCAAGGAAATATCAATTTATTGTATACAATGTATGTATACACTGTAATTTTAAGCACTTTTCATTTAAAAATTCACTTATTTGTCCACCTAATTTTGAGGAAAATTGGATTCTGCAATGAGTCAAGAACTGTACTTGAAGCAGACAATAGTTTCTACTTTTGGATAACTGATGCTAATTTAATGACTATTAAGAAAAAGGCATATTACCAAGAAAAATAAAGTTGAAATCTTTCTTAGCTGCAGTGTACTGTAGAAAAATTTACTGGATAAAATTTATACCCAGCACAGTGGTCGGAAATGGTTACATTAAGCCATCCAAGAAAAATTACAGAAAAAATAATAGTCAAAGTGCCAGAAATAAAATGGCTTCACAACAGCTACAAACAGTATGTTTGTTCTTGTGGCAACAATACATTGCTGGTATTTCAGCTTCTTAAGAAGTCACCTCAACTGACCTCTTCTAACTCAAACATGTCTAGTCAGAGATGAGTAGAAAAAACTACAATTTATATTAAAAGACAGTAATAGTGACTTTGTATCACAATATTTGCACTATGGTTATCTGAAAACAAGTATCTGAAAAAGTAATATACTCTAGGTAACACACATACCTTTTTCTTTTTTTGTTCTAGTATCTGCTAAACAGGCTTTTGCACTCCCCAGTGCTACCAGCCATCTTTGCCTTTCAGCTGCATTAACTGCTTTCATATAGAAATGCTGCTCCCCTGGGATGATTAGCTCCATTCTCGTGTTGTCTGTTGCATGAACTTGTGGTAGAAGAGAAAAAAAAAACAATTTTGAAAAAAAAAATAACCTCAACTCAATAAAATTATCTATTAAATACTTACCAAAGCATTTTAAAATGTTTATGACAATCCCACAGTAATATGCTACATCACAATGCATCACTGCCAACTATGAAAAAGTCCAAAGCTGCTCAACCTTTCTGCCCAGCACAACTTCCAGCCAAGAGACTTGACACTGAGCAGTGGCCAGACTCCAGTAGGAGGTTCCCTTTCTACATTAATAATATACTGTGTATGAGTCTGTAATAACTGCTGTATTCCAAACCCGGTCTAAGTGTGGCAAACTGAAGAGCTTTGTCACAGTGACAGGTATTAACAGGAGATTAGATAAAAACTGAAATAATCTCTCTTCTAGATGAAATCTGGTCTCAGGTAGAAGAGCCAAGAACTGAGGTGGACTTTGTTTCCAATCTATTATATTCAGTACGACATTTTTAACTGAATACTCTGCCAAGTTTCATGTTATTGACCACAGTTCCTTCAGATCTAGTCCCCACTAGCCATGGATGCAGGAGACTCTCCCTAATCCAGATTTCAGCTATTATCTTTACTTCACCAAAGGAATAAGATGACAAGCAAAATGAACAACTCAAATGGCCAAAAAAAAAAAATTATCCTCCCCACTTTACATCACTGATTTCATCTACACTAAGGAAACATTAACAAAAAGGAGTTACCACATGAAAAATACTTGGTGGCCCATGTAAAACAAGTTCCATTTTTTAATGTATAAGTACCCACATCACAAGCCCAGTTATCTGCAGGGATCTGAAAAGAGGTCAAGAGTTAACAGCAGTGGAGAGTTAGACAATGCCTTGCTATTAGCCAAGGAGGTTGACCTAAGCTTAGACTACACAACAACCTAAACTCACAGTTTGGCACAAACAGTTCATGTACTAACTCAAATACTGCCATCCCCTGTGCCCATGGGCAGCTGCTAACAGTGACAAAAGTAAAAATTACTCAGGAAAACAAAGGACGAAACATCTCTGGTTTATGACCTTTTGGGTCACTGCTGCTGCTCTTCTGGAAAACTAGCATCCCTGATTCAGTCTCTATCCCTGGTCATAAGAGGGAAAAGCAGTAGAACTAAACAACTAGCTGAGGTAACTTCAGGCATGAGTCACATGTACACAACTATTTAAAACAAAAAAAACATATGGTGGGTTCTAAATCTCAAAACAGAGCTCTATTCACATTCATTATTATTTGTGAGCTATGAAGCAGTCACACTGAACTACAGATAAACAAAAAAGAGGAAGAAAAACTTGCAAAAATGTATGTTGAGTGACCTTTTCTATTTCCCTGGCAGCTAAAATTTCCTCAAGCAGAACTATTAATTCTTACCTTTTATTTCACACACAGCCATCTTTATACTTCCTTTGCTGCCTTTGCAAACATCATCCTGGGAATCATAGTATGACAATATCCCATTGTCTAAAACAAACCACCGAGGTTGCCAACCTAGCAAGATCAAAAACATGAAAAGGAAAGTTTAGTCTAATTACTAAATTGTAAATCAAATTCATCTCTTTGGTTGTTAAAACTTTTATTAAAGAGGCAAATATTAAATTATCCTTGTAACACACCAGGAAGTAGACAATCTGTGCAGTCTGAAGACCAGAGTTGCTCTATAACCAGGCTAGTGTTATACAGATATTTCACTCCCATTCTTTTTGGATGCAAGATCACCAGTATTTGTTTTCACTATATTCCATTTTAAAGAAAAATTAAATTTTAATTTAGCCACCAAGGAATCCTGTTTTGAAGATTGATAAATTACACACCTCTGAAAAACTATTCTCATTCAAGTATATTTTTCAGGCAGACTTTCTTAAGATTGTAGGAACTTCTTCATAAGATACAAATAAATGACTGATGTCACCAACTCCAATGCTATGGTCTCTTCTGCTTACTGTATTTCAGTGAAAACTTTGTATGTCATACTTAAGTATTAACACATCATTTTCTCTCAAAGTAGTCCAGTTCCACTGCCCAACAACAATCATGTCAGGCACTGTGTGTAGAACTCATGGTTTATTCTCCTAGATCCATTTGTGTGGACAGTATACAACAGCTCCTCTACTAATGTTTTCACCAGCTTTGCATTAGTAAAATTATATAACAATCTCTGACTTCACTACATCTACAAAACAGAGCTATTTATGCATAGACACAAATATCTTTGAGCACTCTATGCAGCATTACACCACACAGTAAGTTATTGTCATGGGCCTTCTTGGATTAAAGTATATTAGCATTCCTTTTTTTTTTCTTTCCCTTTTTTTTTTCTATTTCATAAAACTCCATACTCACTGGAATAGATGCCCTGATTTCTAATACAACTAAATGCAAACCATTTTGCCTAGTAAATCACCTTTGTTTCTAAAAATAACATTGCACTACCATATTCCAGTAGAGCATAACCATTATACTAGCCCATTACAGTCTGGGTCAGCTGTACAACAGGAGCAGATTATCCCTCTATTTCACAACTCCACACCAAAATTTAACTTCCTACTCGGCTTAGAGTTTGGAATGGCAATAACTGTGTGGTCAAGAACTCAATGCATTTGACGATATGACAGTGTGGTCCATGGTGCTTCCCAATTGCCATCCCAACAGAGCAAGCTGCAGCCATCCAGCAACAGTGTACTTCAACACAGGAGGCTTACTCAGGTAACAAATTCTTGAAATCAGCTAAAGGTTTCATACTATTCACATTCTTACGACCTGCAAGATCAAGTCCAACCTTTGACTTCGTCAACTAGACCATGGCACTAAGTGCCATGTCCAGTAGTTTCTTGGACACCTCCAGGGATGGTGACTCCACCACCTCCCTGGTGAGCCCATTCCAGTGCCTGACAAACCTTTCAGTGAAGAAATTCCTCCTTTCAGGGAATTGCAGAGACTGATAGGGTCACCTCTGAGCCTCTTCTCCAGGCTTAGCCTCCCCCCCAGCTCATCCTCATAACTTACTCTCTAGACCCCTCCCCAGCTCCATTCCCCCCCTCTGGACATGCTCCACCACAGGTGTCATTACGAGTTGTAACATTAATTGAAAAAGTGCAAGACCAGGCCCCACTACATATCACCACTTCGTGAAAAAGAAATAATAACATGTAATTGTTTTGGTTTTTTTATTTACTAGCTATAACAGTAAGCATACAACTCTTTTTAAATGCAGAGTGGCGACTAAAAAGCAGAATCACAAGAACCAGAGGTCAAAGAAGATACTGCCAAGGCACAATTAAGCATGGTATGTGATCCAGTGCTGATCAGCTCTGGAGAGACCCCTCCAGAGTCCTCTCACAGTATCAGAGGAGAAACCTGTTTCACCCTGACAGCACCACCTGTCCACTGCCTGCTCCAGAGGGAGATGGTGTCTCTATCACAGCAGAGGACCAGCCAAACAAAACCAGAGCTTTGCTGGCAAATGCCGGCTTTTGGTGCATTTTGTGTCTGCAGCACTTCTAAAAAATGCATTTTGTGAAACTAAAGTTTATCATATGTTTTACAGGTTGGGATACAGGAGCTCTCTACAGCCTGTCCTGCTGAGAGCAATCCAAGTCGTGAGAGAGTCTCGGCCAGGCCGTTCCCGGAGGAAGGCCGAAGCCCGGGCACCCCTTGTCCGTGGGGGGCCGGGGCCGGGCCGGTGCCCGCAGGGAGGGCCCGGCCCGGCCGCACCGCGGGGAGCGCTGGCACCGCCGTCAGGCGCGGCCCCCGGCCCATGCACGGAGCCGGCTCCAGCCGCCTCAGGGCCGCCCGCCGGGGCTGCGAGCACAAACGGCAGGCGATGTCTCAGCCAGCGCGTTATCAACAGCTCCGGCCGCCCGCGCGTCACGGACGAGGCCGAGCCCCCCCGGCGCCGCGGGCCCCTCACCCACACCCCAACCCCAACCGTCGCTCCATGGCCCGGCCCCCCGCCTACCGGCCAGGTAGTTGGTCCACTTGTACAGGACCCCCTCCATCGCTCAGAGCCCGGCGCCGGGCCGCATCCTCCTGCTTCGCCGCAGGGAACGGGCGGCCGCGGCCGCCGCGGGGATGGCGCTCCCCTGCCGGCCCCGCCGCTGCCTCCCCCGCGCGGAGGCGGAGCCGCTCA